>NC_054492.1:17094142-17394142 GCF_017639515.1 Carcharodon carcharias | reverse complement strand
CTTCTATCTATCATTCAACCAACATCAATAAAACAGATTATCTTACCAGTATTTCATTCCTGTTTGTGGGATCTTGCTGCACACAAATTGATTAACTCACTCCTTCTAATACAACAATGATTACACTTCAAAGCTACTTCATTGTTGTAAAGTGCTTCAGGACATCCTGAGGTTGTGAAAAACTATATAAATGTAAGCTCTCTTTTTCTCACAGCATGCTCTTAGGGCAGGAGATCATGGACAGTCTAATTCTGCTTGCAAATAATAATTTCCAGTCAACTTAAGAAAAAAACCCCAATGGCACAGATGGTTTTTATTCCTCTTACACACCTTTCAAAAACAAAATAGCTTTTGGTCCACTACCAAACTGAACTGTTAACAATGAAATGCATTTTTTCAAGCAAAGAGTGCCAAAAAGAATCAAAGAAAGATGGAAGGTAAATAAACGAACTTCACTCAATCTGCTGAAGTAACTTTAAAACAAACTTTATAAAAACTGAAATTGTTTTATGCAGTTAAGTTTAGGATTTTAAAACTGTATTGATCCCTTTTTAATGCAAAATCCTTTATTAAAATACTTTAATATGTTGCACATGCTTTTGTCTTTTTTTTAGTTATTCCTGGCTTTTCTTTGGGGTCTGTCTCGAATTGCTGTATATTTTGGAGCAGGTACATTAACTCGGGTCTCTCTAAATGCTCATGATGTGGTCTCCTCTACATTGGGGAGAACAATGTAGGTGGAGATAGACGGTGGCATAGTGGTAATGTCACTGGAAGAGTAAATAGAGACCCAGGTTATTGCTCTAGGGACCATGGCAGCTGGTGGAATTTAATTTCAATTAATAAATCTGGAATATAAAACTAGTCTCATTAATGGTGACCATGAAACTATCATTGATTGTCATAAAGACTCATCTGGTTCACTAATGTCCTTTAGGGAAAGAAATCTGCCATCCTTACCTGGTCTGGCCTACATGTGACTCTAGACCCATAGCAATGTGGCTGACTCTTAACTGCCCTTTGAAATGGCCTGGCCAGCCACTCAGTTCAAGGGCAATTAGGGACAGGCAACAAATGCTGGCCTTGCCAGTGATGCCCGCATTCCATGATAGAATAAAGGAAAAAAAACGCAGACTGGGTGACTGCTTTGAGGAACACCTCCATTCAGCCTGCAAGCATGACTCTGAGCTTCCTGTTATATGTCATTTTAATTCTGCTCCTTGCTCCTATTCTAACCCTTCCATCCTTGGCCTGCTCCAGTGTTTCAATAAAACTCAGTGCAAGCTCGAGAAACAGCAGCTCATCTTTTGTCTTGGCACTTCATTGCATTCTAAACTCAACACTGAGCTCAACAATTTTAGGTGATAATTTTCTGGCCCTATTTTATTTTGTGTTTCTTTTCAGGACTTTTTTTTCTCTCTAGTTTCTCTCATTCCCTTTCTAATGGTAGTTAATCAGAATTCTGCCACTCGCACCTCCTCTGGACACATCAGGCTGCATTTTAAGCAGCCCATAGTGGTGGGAACTATAGTGCAAAGGCTCCTTAATCGTGAGAGAGTCGCTGCATCAGTTGGAAAGCCTCCTCTGATTAAGTTGGAGGGCAGAAAGGGCTGACACAGCAGTGGGATGCCAATTAGGCTCATTAATGAACCGGCTGACACCCGTTATCCCTGAGCCCAGTGGAATTTAGTGGTGGATCAGGGATTAAATAGAGGATGTATGGGTATCCTGTGCATCCTGAAGGCAACCCATGAAAACATGTCAAGTTTGCCAGTGGCCTCCCAGGGGTGGAGGGAAGGGGTGTTGGTGAATGGATGAGGGGTCCCTTGCTGTCAGATACTATGTGCTCAGTTGAGGGATGTGGCATTGGGGAGGGGGAGGGCCATGGAAAGCCATCCCCCTGCCCTTGTATCTAACCCCCTGACACCACTCCGCCCCCATGACAACCCCACCCCATGACACCCACTCCGCCTTCACTCACCTGTGGCCTGGGGTTACTCCACGATCCTGGGCCTAAGCTGGGTGCAGTACTGCACCCACTGTCAGTTCCTTTAAAGAAGAGTCATATTGGACTCGAAACTCTAACTCTGATTTTCCCTCCACAGATGCTGCCAGACCTGCTGAGTTTTTCCAGCACTTTATATTTTTATTTCAGTTCTTCAGCATCTGCAGTATTTTGCTTTTATATTGGTGGGATTAATGCTTAATGATATCATCACACACTGGGCATGCCCATAACATATGACTACATTACACAGCCTCTCCCTTATTTACAGTTACACTAATGATACAACTTCAAATACAAATAAACAAATCTATGTGAATATGCGCACTTGGCAAAATAACAACTGATCATTTTTAATTTCTTTTTAAACTATATCTATAAAACAAGGCTAACAACTGGCTTTACAAAGTATTCCTGAACTTCTCACAGGTTTTGATGTAGAGTCAGGTTTTGGAACAATTTGCTTTCAGTTCAGGACTTGCAGATCTTGCTTGTTTCTCTTCGGACATCTACTGTACAGTAAAATTATGATGAATCAAACTTGGACAGCATGAAATTCCAGTTATGTCAAAGCCGCCATAACTGCTGGCAGAATAGTAAATCCCATAGAACAATGCCTATGATAAGTAGAAATTCCTCACTGGATTAACGCTGGATTAGCCCAACCTGCCTAATCTTGTCATTTGTCCATGCCGACTAGAGCGGAGTTAGACTACACATGAGTGTGCATCTTGGAATGCTGGGCTAGCCTTCACTTGACATCAAGAACTCCCTGTGAAAGCACATGCGACACATGCGAGAATGGCTAAGCTTCTGCGAAAGTTGAAGGTGTAGTCGATCAGAGAGGGGGTGAAGTTGACACAGCAAGGGAAGATCCATGGCGTGAAGCGGAAAGAGGACATTGTAAAGGAGTGGGAGTTTCCACTATCAAGTTTGTTCAACCTTATGGAACACAAGGCGAAAATCTTGGAACAGTACGACAAACAGGAATTCTCTCCAGCAAAGAAGGGGATGAGAACGGCTGCCTATTGAAAAAGCAAGGCAGCCCGAGCAGAGAACGCGCCCATCTTCAGCCAAACCATGCAGGAAAGGGGAGTCACCCTGACAAAGAAGCTGGGTCATATGTAGTTCACCTGCAGCGATGGACTGGACCGATTCAAGACAAGGGTAATTGCCTTCTGTGCAGTGAGGGTGCAAAGGTTACACCAGCAATGACTAATGATTGGCTCCAAAACTGTCTTGCCCACATCTTGAATGCGTATTCATCAAGAGACATTTTTAATGCGGAAAAGCTGAGCTGTTTTACTGCCTTCTGCCAGACTGCTCTTTGATGATTAAATGTGAAACATGTAATGGTGGAAAGCAGCGTAAGGAATGTGT
The DNA here is from genome assembly GCF_017639515.1 of Carcharodon carcharias. Taxonomy (NCBI): domain Eukaryota; kingdom Metazoa; phylum Chordata; class Chondrichthyes; order Lamniformes; family Lamnidae; genus Carcharodon; species Carcharodon carcharias. The sequence continues at coordinate 17,390,757 of NC_054492.1, read as the reverse complement.
CATTACTATGATCTGCACCAATGGCACCCTAATGCTCCCACTTCTTGTGATAGGAAAGTATAAGAAGCCACATTGCTTCCTGAATGTCAAGACACTACCCATGCGGTACGAGGCTAATAACACCGTATGGATAACCTCCAGGATTTTTGAGATGTGGATCAAAAAAGTGGACAGAAATATATCAATGAAAGAAAAGGAAAATTACATCATTACAGACAATTGCCCTGTGCACCCCAACATCACTGTCCTCAGAGTGTCAAGCCTCTTGTCTCTTGCCTTCCAACACCACAGCCAAGCTCCAGTCAATGGATCAGGGACCGATTCGGAACCTGAAAACCCACTACTGATGACAACTGATCTCTCAGGTTATCAAGGCCATTGATAAGAAGCAGGAGTTCAATCTAACTGTGCTAGAGGTCGCGATCATGATGAAAAAGGTGTGGAAAATGGTGACAGAAGCCATAATTATCAACTGCATCCACCACGCTGGGTTCAAACAGGTTATGGCTGCACAAAACATTGAGAATGAAGAGGAACTGGGTGAGGCCAATCAACCTGATGATCAGGCACTTTTTGCTTGGCTGCAGGAGGCAGATGGAAATTCCAGAACAAACATAGAAAGCTACGCAGAGGTGGATGATATCTTACGATACACGACGGAACTGGTTGACGATGCAATCGTAGATGCAGTACCGTCTTCAACCAAGGAACACGAGGAGGCTGATGACCCTGAAAAGTCTGATGAATGCTCGTCTGCTTCCCTATCCGATGGTGTAACGGCTGTAGAGATGCTCCAGGATTTCACATTGCGGCACAAAAACACTGAAAACATGTTTGACTGCACCGAAGGCATGGCGGACTGTATCTCATACAACCAAAAATGGCACGCTAGGCAGAAAAATATTATGGAGATTTTCCGGATCTAACATGAGGCCTTTTTCAATTTAAAGCCCTGGCCTTTTGCACGATCAGGCCATTGTAAGGTGTGAACAAATTAAACAAAGACTTGTTCACACATTTACTGCTTCACTGTGTTTTCATTTGGCATTTGAATCTGTTATTTTTGACATAGGCCACACTTGTAGGCATATCAGGTTGGATAGAGATGCATTCATGTGGGAATGGGGCCTCCTCAGCGGTTACGAAGCTCTGCTTAATACAAATTTGGAGGCGGATTGAGATTTGATTATATTTGCCTTCTTTTGATCCACTTTTATATCTTGAGGGTTCATAACCTCAGCAAGTCTATTAACAACATGTTGTTAATAAAGCGACCTACAGCATCTATAACCAACCACTGAACCTCTATCACACTTTTGATCAGGTCTCTCCACTTTAGTCTTGGTGGAAGTTTTCTGATAGTGGACAGAAACTGTGCTAGTCACATGCATAGAACAAAGTTCCCCAGCATTCTTTGATGCCATCTCCATGAGAAAAGCAATCTCACATGCTAGTTCAAACATAACATCTTGTGTATTTGGTAACTTCAACTGGATTCTTTCATCCACCAATCAAAACAGAAATTCATCTCACAATGCACAGCCTAAGAATGTGCCAAAGTTGCAATGTTATAATAAATTCTTCAGTGTCACAATGTACTCACCAATGGTTTTTCTGGTTTCAGTTTCCAAATTTATAATTTTCTGCTATCTCTAGTGGTTTAGGGTTAAAATATTAATCCGACTTGCTGACATTTTGAACGGCAAATCCCTTGCCTTGTTAATGTGCCATAGACCCTGGGCTAATCTGTCATCAGAATTGCTTTCTTCTGCTCAAGAATTGCCATATTTTGAGCCTGGACCTCTTCACTTTCAACTTTAAGTTCTAATATACTATTAATTTGGAAGAACATGTCCATTCTCTCCACGTATGAGCTGAACGGTCCTCAAGTTCTATCCTTCTGTCCCACGGACACAGCCATTTTGTCCCATTTCAAATATAACTGTGATCCGGTGAACACTTCACTGCAGCTGTCTGTAACAGTGAAGCAAAGTCTTATCAGAACAAACTCACCAAAGCCAGCGTAGTCAGTAGTCAAATCGGATGGACGCAAGGCATCCCATTCACTGATGAGACAGTTTGAATCCCAGGCCTTGCACAAATCAGCCAAAATTGTCGCTATCCTAGCAGGAAGGTCATTGGGAGCTGGGCCAGGATTTTATAGCCCCTCCAGCCAGGCAGCATATTATGGTCCCTCCGAACTGAATGGAGATTTAAATAGCTCGTCGCATCTGCTGTTGGGGAGGTGGGGGGGGGGTGGGGGGAGACACGCTGTGGTGGGGCCATAAAACCCTGGCCCTTATTTATTTTGTTCATCACATTCTCTGCTTCCATTTTCTGCAAAACGTTTTGCACTTTAATCCCATTTTGTCACCAAAATCTGTTATATATTCCGAGATACGTGCACAGAGGGATGTTCTAATAGGCCTGTAAGGAATATCAGCATGACATCACTAGAAGGGAAATGTGTCATGTGATCCAGTTTTTAGTTCCCCTTTTGCTTTGAGCAGAGTGCACCCAGCAACTCTGATGTCTTCAAGCTTTATACCTACCTATTACTGTTCTCATGTGCCTAGTCTTAATGAATGAACCCACAATGTGTTTACCAAATCGCAACAGCCACCAACATGGCCAGATCACATGATTAATGATGTCATCACATACTGGGCATGCTCACAACATATGAATACATTGTAAACCTGAATCTCAAAATTCTTCTACACAGCTTCCCGTCACTAAATGTATTTTACCAAAATGGAGAACCTCACCTTTACTGACATTTGCCACTTTTATTTATCCATTCACCTGACGAATCAATATCATCCAGCAGGTTCTTTTTCTTCTCAGAATTATGAATCATGCCTCCTTTTTTTAGTACTACTTGCAAATTTGAGAACTGCTCTCTCGAGCCATTTGTCCAAAGCATTGGAATGACATTCGGGCTTAGCGAGTTAAATTATGAGGATAAGTTACGTAAATTTGAGTTGTATTCCCTTGAGCGTAGGAGATTAAAGGGTGATCTGATCAAGGAATTAAAATGTTAAAAGGATTGATAGGGTTGATGCAATTCCCTTGTTCTGCTGGGGGAGTCCAGAGCAAGAGAACAGAATCTTCAGGAATGAAAGCAGGAACACTTTTTCACACAACTGAGAAATCTGGAACTCTATTCTCCTAGGGGCTGTGGATGCTGGGCAATTGGAATTTTCAAGACCGAGATCAATATATTTTTGTATAAGTATATAAATATATTTATATTTATATTTTTGTATAAGTATATCAATATATTTATATTTATATTTTTGGAAAAATATATTTATATTTATATTTTGTATATATATTATATATGTTTATATATATATATATTTATATGTATAAATACGTAAAGGTTCAGAGTGAAGGTGGGAAAATGGAGCTGAGGTGCAGATCTGCCATGTTGAATGGTGAAGCAAGCCTAAGGGGCTGAATGGCCTACTCATGTTCCTAATGTTACTGTGTTAATATGTAATCATAGATATACACAGCGAACAAAACCTCTCATGTTGCTCCGCTTGCTGGCTACTTTTGAGCAATGTGCACTATTGATGTGTGTTGAAATTATATTTATGTTTGATGTGATTAATTAGCAGTGCAGCTTAAATGTTTATGACATAAAATAACATTTTTATACCACGTTGCAATAAAATGCAGACTGAAATGGCAATGCGACAATGCAAATCGCCAATTTAAAACAAAGCCTATTTTATCTCTCATGCCTGCCTTCAATTTTTATTCAATTACAATGTTTTTCTGGTGACACTTTAAGATCTGCCTCTACTTGTCTACAATTCATGGTGACATCAAAGTTTGAAAATGGAAGTTGTTGTAATTTTATTTAAAGGGGCACAAGCACTGTTCAAAGGTTCCATTAAGTCCATAATGTTATCTTATAAAACATAATTATAAAGGCACTTATTAAATACTTATGGCTTGTAATAATAAGTCGTGATGGGTCTATTGGCAAGTTACTGAACATTTAATGTAAAATATTGCACTAATTGAAGATTTTGTGTTATTTTTAGTGATACATTATTCTGTTTCTTAACTTTTTATTCCTTTCGTGCCCAGCATTTCGTTTCTACCACTGTCAGCTGTTGTACTGAACAGCAACAACAACTTGTATTTGTACAGAACCATTAGCATGGTAAAATAACCTAAGGTCATGCACAGGAGCATTCTCAGACAAAGTGTGATATCACATGTGGCTAAAGGTTTCATCAAAGAGTGGTTTTAAGGAGCACCTTAAAGGAAGAGAGGGTGGTGGAGAGTCTTAGGAAGGGAATTCCAGAGTTTACAGGTAAAGCAGTTGTAACCACGGCCACCAATGGTGGGTTGAGGGAAATCGGTGATTCACCAGAAGCTAGGGTGGAAAGAACACAGAGTTCTCAGAGGTTCTAGGACTGGAGGAGGTTACAGAGATGGGGAGGGGAATGTTGAACGTAAGGATGAGAATTTTAAATTTGAGGCATTGCTGGATAGAGGCCCAATGTAAGTCAGCAAATGCCAAGGTGAAGAGCAAATGGATCCAGGCAGCAGAATTTTGGATAAGCTCAAGATGACAGAGAGCGGAAAATGAGAGTCTGGCCAGGAGACCATTTTTTAAAATCTGTTCATGGGATGTGGACGTCGCTGGCTAGGCCAGCATTTATTGCCCATCCCTAATTGCCCTTGAACTGCCTCCTTGAACTGCTCCGGTTCACCTGTTGTAGGAACACACACAGTGCTTTAGGAAGGATTTTGATCCAATGACAGCAAAGGAACAATAACTTCCTTCAATCAGCATCTGCTGCGCTTGAACTTCAAGGTGGTAGAGGTTGCAGGCTTGGAGTGTGCTGGAGGGCGCCTTGGTGAGATGTTGCAATGCAACATATAGATGGTACATACTGCTGCCTCTGCGTGTTGGTGATGGAGGGAGTGAATGTTTAATGTGGTTGATTGGGTGTCAATCAAGCGGGCTTCTTTTTCTTGGATGGTTTCAATGTTCTCGAGTGGTTTTGGAACTGCTCTCATCCAGGCAAGTGGACAGTATTCCATCACACACCTGACTTGTGCCTTGTAGATGGTGGATAGAATTTGGGGACTCAGGAGGTGAGTTACTCGTCACAGAATTCCCCGCCTCTGACCTCGTGCTCTTGTAGCTTCAGTCTTTATATGGCTGGTCCAGTTCAGTTCCTGGTCAATGGTCACCCCCAGGATGTTGTTGGTGGAGGATTGAGTGATGGTAATGTCATTGGATGTATAGGGGAGTTGTTTGGATTCTCTCTTGTTGGAGATGGTCATTGTCTGAACCTCATTATCTTTTTGGGAGAGAGAGAGTTCTAGATTTCCACTACTTTTTGTGTGAAGAAATGATTTCTGACATCACCCCTGAATGGCCTCGCTCTAATTTTAAGATTATGCCCCTTGCTTTGGACTCACCCACCAGAGGAAATGGTTTCTGCCAATTTACCCTATCAAATCCGTGTAACATGTTAAGCACTTCAATTAGATTACCCCTTAATCTTCTAATCTTCTATAGTCAAGAGAATACAAGCTTAATGTATTTTATGTATACATAAAAGTGTGCAGTTGGCGCACAGTGAACATGCACACTATTTGTGTCTTTGACATGCCACCATAGTGAGGTACTAATCTGTTAACTAAAAATCAGTACATACAAAATTAGACAAAATATCTAAAAATTACAAATGCTGGAGTTTTTGTAACATCCCTAACAGGTAACCTGGGAATCTGCACTATTTTAAGTTAACCTGATGCTGACCTAAGTATCATTTCTAATCCTACTATTTTATTTAAAACTTTTAGTCCTAAATGAGTAAAACTAACTTCCAGAAGCTTTCTAAAAGTTTTAAAATGTCTCAGTGCTTCATAAGTAAAGGAGGCTGTAGTGGTCCCACTGACAGACACTGTACTTTCATTGGTGTACTTTATGACTGTGTGACATTCTTGATCATTTACTTGTCTGGTTTTGCTCAGCAGAATTTGTTCTCCACACCCCAACTTGTATGAAGCCGTTGCTTTATTTTGCTGATTACTGTACAGCATGATGACATTGGTGTGTAATGTTAGTTACATAAGCATGCCTAACATCTTGGATAAGATGGGGCTTAATTGTGTTATGTAACTGCTGTTGGAAGCTGCTGCAAACAAGCCTTTGGCCACACGTTGGCAATGTGTTTTTCACAAATTCCACTCCTGTCTACATTTCTTTCAAGAGATGTGTACACATGCCATCTGATTTACCAAGTTTAGAAATATATTAATTGAATTCTATTGCAAATTAAGCTGAAGCCATCATTAGCTTCCAAAGCCTCTGGTTTTTACATGATGTCTGTCTCGGAAAGAATTCAAGCTCCCGTTATTACCGCATGCTTCACAAACTGGCTCTTTTGTCCACATTGTATCACTCATTGCAAACAAGTGAAACAAGAAAGAAAATCATTCATATGAGTTCTCTTTTGAATGACAATAACTTTAACAGATGTGGGAAAAATGCAAGGAATCCGGCAAACTGCTTTGCTCCATTTGCAAACTCTTGTCTTTTAGAAAGTAAAACATGTGGAGCTTTTTTAACGAGTTTCGGATGAATTGGAAGGTTGATGTTGTGAACAGAATGTCATCTTTAATGATATTCAATTACATCTCACTGTTCTAAAAGATCATGCAGATTTATAACTTTGGTTATTTATGAACCATTGTTGGCAATAATACGACTGAATCCTAAAATGAACGTAAACCCATGTTTGCATTTAAACAACAGACTTATTCATGGCTTTACTCTATATTATGTTTTGATTTTAAGATGCACATGTTTTACTTTCTAAAAGACAAGAGTTTGCAAATGGAGCAAAGACATTCACCGGATTCCTTGCATTTTTCCCACATCTGTTAAAGTTATTGTCATTCAAAATTAAAGCTATTGTCATTCGTTTTAATTTTGAGTCAATGGTGCCATTTTGAATTTTGTAAAATATTAAATTATAAGTGTTACAATATAATATGTAGACCATCAAAGACGGCTTGTAAATAACCAGAATTTAGTGTTGCAGCAGCAGATTCAGGCCCTCTACAGAAAATTGAAAGAAAGACTTGCATTTATAAGCACATTGCACGTGACACCCCGATGTGCTTTATAGCCAATGAAGTATTTTTGAAGTGTAATGAGTGTTGTAATGTTGGAAACAAGGAAGCCAATGTACACATGGAAAACTCCCACAAATAACCATGTGCTTTTGACTAGATATTCTGTTTTTCTGGTGTTGATTGAGAGATACATATTAACCAGGATAACAGGCAAACTCCCCTGCTCTCCTTTGATATAGTGTCACAGGATCTTTTACGTCCAGCTGAGATGGAAGGCAGGGCCTCAGTTTAAAGCTTCATCTGAAAGGCAGAACCCAACAGTGCAGCACTCCCTCAGCACTGCACTGGAGCGTTAGCCTAGATTCTTGTGGTCAAGTCCTTGGAGTGGGACTTGAACTCACAACCTACTGAATCAGATGACCTAGGGCTGACAGTGTACAAATGTAAATGGCCACGCATGGTGATGATCCATCAATCTATGTATTCTGGCCCTAGAAAACAAAGTGAACACTGGTGTCAAGCAGCAGGAAATCAGTTAAAACCTTACGTTCCAGAAAATGGCAATAATTTTCTTCAATCATAGTCTCATGAGGTACATTTTTACTTATTTATTCCTTTTCCTTCTTTTATCTTTCCCAAACCTGAAACTCACTGGTTAATTTTAACAAAATCAAATAAGCTGTCTCTTGCACATTTCTCCTGGTTTTCATAGCCATTGCAATGAAGCAAATTGAAGATCATGGAGGTGTGTAATGGGTGGCTGATTTGCTATCGGCCATTGCACACTACCTCACAATCCAAATTAGCGCCCTCATTTATTTTGATATGAAGTAGGAATCCTTTGAGAATGCAAACAGAATTTGAAAAAGTGTTACTAACGTGCCATGAACTATTTTCCCTGATCTTTCATACCTCTATTGCTTGCAGATGGGAGTATGCAAAGGAATTTGTTATAAGCATACGCACCACCACTTAATCATTAAAGGCTGCTGGATGTGGTGTAATAGGAATTATTGTAGGGACACAGCAAAGGGACAAAGTGCATAATGGAATAGATACTTATCTTCAACTTGTCTGTGAGGTGACACCCTATCAGGATTGATAACCCTTCCTGTGGGCAGACTGATAATTACTTGAAAATCTACTTGAAATCCTTTCTATGCACCTGCAATAATAAGGCAACAACATGGTGTCTCATTGTAATGCATAGTTGATGGTGTAAGAGCCCAGTCACTATATCCCACCTGGATCTTGAGTTTCAGTGGTCTAAACCTCTAAAACTGACCGATCCTTTCTTTAAAGCCTACAAACTACTGCTGCGTAACATATGTAAAAATTGACAAAGGCTTAATAAAAGAAACATTAAATCTGTGCATATTATTCAAATAATAACATATTTACCAATAATCCACAGATATTGTGCTAAAGTTCTGCAATAAGAAATGGAATTATGGCCAGACTATAATTCTCTTGCTCACTTTACCTATTTTGTACTAAAGCATCCCTGGATATCCAATGGCTTTGCCTGCAGGAAGTCAGAACATTGGAACTCCCTTCAGTGTACGTTAGTATAGCTAGAGCTGGAAGAATAGATACGGGGATCTGCCGCTTCTAGGGCTGATGGCACTCCAACTAGTGGTAGAATTGTGCAGCTGCAGGCCGACTGTGCGTTACAGAATGGTAGTAACAAAATAAGGACACAAAACATATGTAGTCATTCAGGGATCAACCTGGGCTAAACACAAAATGATGTCTGGAGAAAAACAAATACAAATCCTAATATATTCAATACATTCAAAAGTTTTCACAAACTGTCATGTCAGAAAGGAAATCAAAATACTGCTGATGCTGGAGATCTGAAATAAAAATAGAAAGTGCTGGAAAAACTCAGAAGGTCCGGCAGCATCTGTGGAGAGAGAAACAGAGTTAATGTTTCGAGTTGAATATGACTGTTCTTCGTTCAGTTCCAAGGATGAGTCATATTGGACCCGAAACGTTAACTCTGTTTCTTTCTCCACACATGCTGCAAGGCTTGTTGAGGTTTACCAGCACTTTTTGTTTTTATGTCTGACAGGAGTTGGATAAATCTTTGATCTTTTCATCTGCATCAGCTCATGACACCCCTCTAAATAACTCATCCAATGTGGTAATAATTGTCTGGCAACAACAAATACTTATCAAAAATGGAAATTTGAGCTACCTGAAGAATTAAGAAGTGTTGTTCACATAGTTAATTAACACGTTTTCCTTATCTCTTTTGTTTCTAATATTTGGCTTCACTGCTTGGCTATGCTCCTTTGTTTGACCTTTGACCCATTTAGTACACTTCGTCAGTTGCACATTTGTGTGATTGGTTCAGTGGTGCCGAGCCCTGACATTTCCACTTGCATATTAATTATTGTGGGTTTCATGCTGTTTCATCAATCATGAATGTTTCAGCAACATGATTAACTTGTCTGTATGTGCAGAGAGATTATTCGAAAGATAGCCTGATGCTGTGTGTTAGTGACTTGTGTCATACACTGGGCACCATGGATTGACATCCCAGAGTGAGCTGACAAATCACAATATCGTGCCACTCACAAAGTAGTGTTTGAAATGGCAAGAGGTTCACCTTTCAATGACCCATCTACCTTCCTACACGTAGTAGGGGAAGTAGCTGTAGGGAAAACAGGTGATAAGTCAAGGATCCAATATTTGACAGTCATGACCAGATAGGTCACAAAAAATCTTATTGTTGTCATTACTTAGCTATTACTTAGTTATCCACTTGCCTGGATGAGTGTAGCTCAAACCACACTCAAGAAGCTCCACACCATCCAAGACAAAGCAGCCCACTTGATTGGCACCCCATCCACCACAATAAACGTTCATCCCTCCACCACTGATGCACAGTAGCAGCAGTGTGTGCCATCTACAAGATGCACTGCAACAGCTCACCAAGACTCCTTCGGCAGCACCTTCCAAATTGGTGACCTTTACCATCTAGAAGGACAAGGGAAACAGGTGCATGGAAATACCACCACCTGAAAGTTTCCCTCTAAGACACACATCACTCTGTCTTGGAAATATATCACAGTTCCTTTACTGTCACTTGGTTAAAATCCTGGGAACTCTCTTCCTAACAGCACTGTGGGTGTATCTACACCACATGGACTGCAGCAGTTCAAGAAGGCAGCTCACCACCACCTTCTCAAGGGCAGTTAGGATGAGCAATAAATGCTGACCCAGCCAGCGACACCCAAATTCCTTGAAATAATTTTTTAAAATAGCTAGAGATAAATATCAGAGCTGCAAGATCACAGGCATGATTGTTCCCATAATTGCAAACTTAGATTATTAGTTTTATCAATGAGAATTAGAAAATCAGTAACTTGCATTTATACAATAAAACAGCAATGTTTGTTTGTCAGTTTGTGGGTTGATGGGTGAATGGGGCTTGGTGTAAGCTAGGGTATAAATAATAGGGTTTTGGGTGCTCTCCAGGTCATGATTGGTGCAACGTGGAAGGACAGCCAGGAGGGCATTGGAAGAGTCAAGTCTAGAGGTAATGAGCAAAATTAGCTTGCATTTATATAGTCCCTTTAAGGTAAAAAAAAATCCCCAAGTTGCTTATACAAGCATTAACAAACCAAAACTTGACACCACACAATGTATTAGATCAGATGACGAAAAGCTTGATTGAGGGGGTAGGTTTTAAGGGGCTAATTAAAGGAGGGAAAGGGAGGTGGAAAGGCAGAGAGAGTTTAGGAAGAGTATTCCAGAGCATTGGGCCTCGGCAGTTGAAGGCAATGTTGCCAATTTTGGAATGATTGAAATCTGGTCCAGAGGCCAGAGTTGGTGGATCTCAGATCTCAGGGAGCTGTAAGCCTGGAGGAGATCATAAAGGGAGGGAGTGATGAGGCCATGCAGAGATTTGGAAACGAGACTAAGAATTTCAAAATCGAGGCATTGCTTAACCAGCAACCAATGTGTGTCATTGAGCACAGGGGAGATGGGTGAATGGGACTTAGTGCAAGTTAGGATATGGGCAGCAGAGTTTTGAATGAGTGTCAGCCATGACCCATATCTTGGTACGGAGGGTATGAGGGGCCAAGGTTGGTGGATGGGGGCATAGCTCTGCACAGGGGTTATGAGGAGCCATGGGAAGTGGATGAGGTCATAGCTTGTCATGGGAAGCATGGGTAAGACCTTTTGAACTTATATTTCAAAAGGTTCCCTCATCCAAACTATGGTTCACAATACCTCTGAAGTGCCATTAATCACGATTCCTTTAAAAGCTGTCCTGACTCAATGAAAATTGTGGAGGACTAGAAGATGACTACCCCACTATGGAGCCGGCCAGGTCATGAGTACAGAGCACAGGTGCATGACCAGCACCAGCCAACACCCTTAACCCACAATGGTGAAAGTTGTGGATGCCGTGAATGGAGCCAAGAAGCAGGTCCTGGCCCCCATTTTTACACTTCCCCAACTCCATAAAAATCCTGCGCTATAGCTTCAGTCTTCCAAATAATCAGTTGTGGAAATTTCTGCTCAGACATTGCTGGGTGCTGGACAAGAGGAGCTACTGGAGTGGTTGAGAGATGGCGAGTGAGATAAAGTTCCACATTTGTGTGGAACCTAATGTTGTGTTTCTGTTGTTGTCACCAGTGGTAACATGTATATGAGTAAAGGAAGGGGCCAAGAACTGATCCTTGGGTGGCTTCTGAGGTAACAGTGCAGGAGCAGGAAGAGAAGCCTTTGCAGGTGATTCTCTACCTATGACTGGATAGATTACAATGGAACCAGGTGAGGCCAATCCCCTTCGTAAAGTATTCCAAAGTGGTTCACAGAAATATAATCAGATAAAAATTGGCGCGGAAAATTGGCAGTAGGACAGGTGACAAAATACTCCATTGAAAATGTGAAATAGAAAGCCTTGAATTTATATAGTACTCCAGGACACCTCACAGAAAAGTCTCAAAGCATTTTATACAGAGTTACACACATGGCGAACTTAATTACAGCACAGAAGAAGACCATTCGGCTCATCGTGAGTGTGCCAGCTCTCTGTACTTAGCATTAGGGCAAGTGACATGGTGAATTGAGACATCATTATAAAACAGAAGACAGGGTGAAATGTAGTAGCTGGCTGTGGTTCAGGGGTTCTCTACATCAGGTGATGGAGCCTTTGCTGAGAGAGTGCTTGCTGTTTGGCTGGTGAATCAGAAGGAAACAGCTGCTTTCATTTACAGGATGCACAGAGAATTCAATGTGATACCAAATAAGGAGCAAAAATAGTTCTGCAGAAATAAATCATGAGGGTGCTATTTGTTGGCAGACCATGGCATAAGATACATGTTTTTTTTTAATATAGTTAGGGAGGTTAGATTTAGATTCACCCAGTTTGAAACCAACTTTCGGGTTGTCGGGTGGGCAATCGGCCCCTGATTGTGATTTCACGCTGGCTGGTCAATTAACGGCCCTGAAAGGCTCAGCGCTGCTGGGGTGGAGGTGGGTGGAATCGGGTGGAGAGCAAGTGCTGAAGTATGCGCAGGCATGGGGGACCACACATTGAAAGTTCCATGAAGGCAGAGTGCTGCCTCAAGGAGCTGAAGAATTTTTAAAACAAAAATAAAGGTTTTGAAAATCTGAAAAGAAACATCCCCAAATAGGACTCCCTCACATGAATATAAACATTATAAAAATTATGTCAAAACATTTTTTAAAAAAATTTGTGTGGGAAAACTCATCCCGCCTGCAGATAAGGTTCCCGCAAAAATGCAAAGGCTGCCAGGCCGATTCACCCGCCCGCCAACCATAACGTTGGACGGGCAGCGAAAAATATGTCCTAATTAACACTTTAATGGCCTTAATAGGCCTCTTAATTGTTGCCGGGTGCGCTGCCAACTCTCGTGTGCACCCGCCGAGTGAAATGTCGCACAAGTGAGCAATGGTGTCGGGACGCTCGCCCGATGTTATTGTGCGCTATTTTACGCCCGAATGGGTCAGGCACGTGCCTGCCCGCAGGATGTAAAATTCTGGCTCTTGGTGCAGATGATACTATCAATAAAGACGTGGAATTTAGACAGCAATTTATCTGCCTCTTTGAGGCAATTTTGTGAAAATACCTTCCCATTAGTGATTTAGCAATGAAAGGTGGTATACGAAAGGTAGTGAGGAGGCTGAATGGTAGGATTCCCATTTCTAAATGCAAGGCTTGAACAAGCAAGTAGAGGCTCAGGGCTCCAGCTCTGGATTGACATTCAAAGTGTCCAATGGGTATGGGCAGCTCCTCATTGTAGGGGCCCATAAAACCCACCGATGGTGTGGTACCAATCACATTATCAGTAGATATGAAGTTGGATATTACCATGGAAGTGTGTTCACATTGAGGCCTGCTGGGTTGCTAACCAGCATAATGGTGTTATCACTGGATTATTAATCCAGAGACCCAGGGTAATGCTCTGGGGACCTGGGCTGGAATCCCACCATGGCAGATGGTGAAATTTGAATTCAATAGATTAATTAAAAGTCTGATGATGACTGTGAAACCATTGTTGATTGTCATAAAAACCTATCTGGTTCACTAATGTCTTTTGGGAAGGAAATCTGCCATTCTTACCTGATTGGGCCTACATGTGACTCCAGGCCACAGCAATGTGGTTAACTCTTAAAATGCTCTCTGAACAAGAGCAATTAGGAATGGGCATTAACTGCTGGCCTAGCCAGTGACACCCACATCCCATGAATGAATAAGAACCTTGTGTCACTGCACACCAGCGCTAGTGTCCTGAGATGAGTTTAGTTCATCTCTACTTTGCAAGTGCTACAAGTTCACACCACTCAATGCAACTCAATGTTGAATCAGACAGCTGGATTTATAAAACTAATAGCGAAATGCTGCATCTCAGCTAGCAACTTCTGCATTTCCACATTAAACTTCGTATCGTCCCTCGCTTGAGTTTGTGGCAGCATTTATGCACAAATCACAGTGGATATTAGTGCCCCAGCCATCATTTTGACAGCAAATTATGAGCCATTATATTTATTTCCTGATGGAAATAGCAGCATTTGGAACTGATGTTGGTGCTGCGAATGTAACATTTTGTTCCATTTAAACGATTTGGAAGATGGCAACCAGTTACACCTCAAACGGGAAGGCAAATTATACCACATGGCATATTTGAATAAATAATAATCTATATTAAATTAAATTTCCATACAGTTGATGTCCCAATCTAACAACATTTTCACAGTCAGTGAGTAAAGAGCAGTTCCAACAGTGACTATTATGTTTCTGCTGACTCATGAATTATTAACTAAGATTTGGTACTAGATAGGTAGTAGTTACTAGCTGTTCCTTTATTTATTTCTTATGAGTATGGGAAAGAACGTGTTTTAAGATTAATATTTAACTACTGGGGATAAAAATGACCAATTTATAACCTGTCCACAAATTTAAAACTGGACTGGTAGATTGTTCCTTGCACTGCCCATAAAAAGAACATTAAAATACGTTTTATTCAAGTTACAAAATCGTGTCAGTGTGGCAGTTGACGGCAAAATTGAGTCAGAAGTGCTGACATAACTTTTTACAATGAAAGAAGATAAAGAGATCTGCATTTATATAGCACCTTTCACCTCAGGATACCCCAAAATGCTTTACTGCCTATAAAGCACTGTGGAGTGTAGTCGCTGTCCCAATGTAGAAAACACAGCAGCCAATTTGCGCACCTCAAAGTCCCTTAAATAGAAATGTCGTCATTCTAGTGATGTTGGTTGAGGGTTAAATATTGGCTGGGACACTGAGGAAAACTGTTCTTCTTTAGAACAGTGCCATGGGGATCTTTTATGATTACCTGAGAAGACAGATGGCACCCAGGTTTAACATCTTGTTCAAAAGGTGGCACCTTTGTCAGTACAGCATTCCTTCAGTACTGAGCTGGGAATATCAGCTTGGATTATGTGCTCAAGTCTATGGAGTGGAACACGCACATCTCTGGCTCAGGGGTGAGAGAGCCATAACTGACACTTGGCCTTCTTGCCATATTGTCCGCTCACCCTGCCAAACATGTCCAACGCCAGCGGGCAGGGAAGATTCCACTCATTGTGCAAATGTTGACAGAAAAGACAAATGAAAAACTGTGACCAATGGAAGTAAGGTTTGTGGACAAGACTCAGGTAGTCTATGCAAGATTGAAAAGAATATGTAAATTTGCACTAAAATGTGGGTTTTGTTTTGGGTTACGACTTCCCTCGAAGTTTTGAAATTAGGTGCACCTTACAGAAAAATAAGTGAGATTTCAATCCCAGCTGCTTTGAGTCTGAACTGATATGCTTCTGCTTGGGATAATTCTAACAGTGGTTTCTGTTCTGCTTCTATGGAGTTAATTTTCTTTCCATAAATATATTTTCTGATCTTGTATTTTGCAATTCAAAATCTCCTGACTTTGCTGTAATCTTTTAGAACAAAAACCATTAGCTTTTGCCCATATTTGATTGTACTGAATTGAAAATAAGCATCATTAGTGAAATGTATTTACAAATAACCTAAAGATAGAGCTAATCAAGTTGCACTCAAATTTTGAATGACAATAATGGAATGAGCTTTTGGTGCATGCAAAAAAACAGCTTTTGTTATGGTTAATCTTTTTTTATGTTATTTTAGTTTCGGTTGTGGTTTTTTATTTATTTTTAGCTCTTGTTTTAGTTAATAGAACTAATTTTTCATTAATGGCTATTTTAGTTATTGTTTTCTAATTAATAAAAGACTCACTGCTTGCTCATGATTAAAAAGCCTGCTATGCATCCATTGCTAATGGCTTCTTTTTCCCAGAATCCTTTCTTTTTTTACATTAGTAGTTTTTATTCTTCTCCCTGATAAATTAAATGAAATTTCATTACTCTTGCTCAGTTAATGGCATTTATTTATGGTAAGCTGTCTGAGGCCATAGTGCCTTTTTGCACCTGAGAGTGCTTTCCCATAGGGCATCTGGAGCACTGAGGTAAAATTTGGCCAGCTGCCCCCTCACGGCCTTCTGGGACCCTCAATCCAATTGAAGCATCTTAGCAAATGTGAATTTCAAGGTTACACCTGGGTGTTCAAGGGCAGTGCCAAGTGTAATTGCCACTTAGATTGTGGATTAATCTGATTTGCGATCTATTAGGTTTGATTCTTCCTCTTTCCCCGAGCTAGGATTATTGTGATAGTTTAAGATAATGGAATCTTATGGAGAAGGTCGTGTAGACATTCAGATTCAGGCACTGCAGATAATATGATTAATCTCAAAGCGCTTTCAGTAGGGTCACACCTTCATACATTTAATTGGTGAAGAGCGGGCCAGGGAAAAGAAATAGCTAACTAACTCACTCCATTTCAGACAACTGGATAAAAACCAACTTAATCCATCAAAAGGTTTCCCTGTGTACTCTTTACATATTTATTACTGCTGGTCCATTCTGCTCAGTGCTTTTTTTTTAGCTTCTCCTTTTAAGTGTGTGATGTAATGCAAAAACTATTCTTTTAACCCTTTCTGCTCTCAGGAATTCTAAACTGATACATGTTCAATCACAGTTAATCAAGTCATCAGTTTTTTTGATTAATGTTTCCATGAGGACAATGAACAGTCAGTTTTAAGTATGTTCCAAATTGTTGGAGTCTTTAATTCAGAAAATAAATTTACATGATAAACATTTATTTTTGTGACTAGTAAGGTTCTGTACTGTTAGTCACTATGAGTTGAAATGAAAAATAATTTATGTGAACCTTTACTTGTGAAGGATAAGAGGAGCTGCATTTAATTGCACTGTATAGAAATAATAAAATATGAGTACTCTGTGGATGAATTATATTATTAAATGTTGCCTCATAATTCTTTCCTGTTTGGTGTTAAATTTTCTCATTCATTTTGCATTACGTTTCTCCAGTAGGTCTATTAGAAATATTTTCTATTGTGTTTAAGACATATGGGGCCTCAGACTAATTGCTGCAGAACCAAGCATTCCAATATGTCTCTCATTACGCTGTAGCCCAAAATCGTTATTTTAGATTTGTTATTGTCATTGCTGCTGTGACATTTAAATATTTTAGTTAATGTATAAATATGACTTAAATCCCATTAATGTGTTGAGTCAGTCTGAGGTCAATCTCCTTGTTTAGAAATTGCAGGAAAATCGTACATTATTAGAGGTGTACAGATCTACCCCCCTCCAGTTCACCCCCTGCCCCTTAAACACCAAAGGGAAATCTCCTTGTTTCTTGCAGACGCCGATTGTACTTTTTATTCTATTACATTGATTTTAATCTTCCGTCTCTGAAATTCCATTGAGGTGTGCCATCCTCTTGTCTGACATGGCGGGTGGATGATCTGCTTGTAAGCTTCTGCCTGAAAAGGTGCTGATACAACTGACTGGCTTGCTATGCTACTTCAGAGAGCAATTAAAAATCAACTGTGTTGGTGTGGGACTGGAATCACATATAGGCCAGACTTGGTAATAATGCCAATTCCTTTTCATAACGGACGTTAGTAAACCAGTTGGGTTCAATCTGACAACTTCACAATCACTTTTACTCACATCATCTTTTTATTAATAAATCCACTTTTTAAACTGAGTTCAAATTCTCAAACCGCCATGGTGGCATTTAGAATTTACAGGCCAGGAATGTACCAGTGGGCTTTGGAGCCCTGACGTCTGGGTTCAATGGGGGTCGGAAACCCACAGACCGGGGGAAGCAGCTGCCTGGCAGTGCTTTTCCCCGTTTTGGCCAGACGGTGGGCTTGCCACCCTATCGAAGCTGGGCACCCGAAGCCGGAGGGCCAAAAGGAGTCCCTCCAGCATCAAAGAAGCAGCAGTCTGCCTTTTCAGGGAGGTAAGAGAAAGGCTGCCTCAGGATGAATGTGGCCTTTTTCCAACATATTAACCTTCAAAATAAAAACGCCCTTTTTAGCTGGCAACCACCGTTGGGGAGTGGGTATCCCTCCATAGGGAGGCCTGCAGCTGCAGCTGAAACCAGGCAAGTGGGAATGGTCTCAAAGCCTGCCTGGAATGTTGCCCCACTAGATCTGCCACTGGCAGGCCATGCCCAGGCAGGCGGTCTACTCCTTGTCACCTTGGGGGCCCGGAGGTTGACTGGAAAATTTCAGAGAGCCTCTGACACTGGGCCTCAAGGCCTTTATTGACCACCTGTCACTTGAGGGCAGGCAGCACTGCTGCTCCTCCATCCCACCTCCAGGAAAACAGCCCAGGATGGTATTGTCAACTGACATGACTGCGGGTGTGTAAAATTCCATGGCAGCCTGACTCTGTGCTCTGCCCCATCTGGGCCTCAAAGCCAAGCACACTGTCTCTGCATTATTAGTCTAGGCCTGTGGTTTGCTTGTCCAATAAAACACCACTACCCCATCGTAGTTCCTTTAAAGGTAGAGTTGGCACCTAGTATGAGAGGCAATATGCTACGGAGAATGCAATTTTATAGATGATATTTACTGTGAGGAATCAAATTAGATTGTACAATGTGAAAAATATGGTTTGGGAGAGACAATTAAAGATCTTGTCTTGAAGAATTCAGGTACCTTGAACTATGTGACTGGTGAGAAGAGTTGTGATTAATTTGTACATGTAAAACTATACTGCAAAGAAGATATGCAATGTTTCCTTTAAATCTATAACAAGTGAGAAATGAGATTTTTATTAGTGCCAGACATGTTAGGAGAAAAGTACCAAGATATCTTTTTGGGACTGTGAAAGAACATATAGCGATGGTACCTTATTCACTGTAAAATATACAATCTGTGGCTGTTCCCAGTCTAATCCTTTGATCCAGGAAGAGGCCAGATGATGTCAATATTATAGCTGCTCAAAGTCGTTTGATGCAATAGCAAGTAACAATGATGCTGTGTAATAAAAGAGTTTAACCAGATGCATTTGTTAAGGTAAGTGTGGGACAGTAAAGTTGCAGTCACATTGTCAAATATTATTTCATAAAAATGTTTAACAAAAATATAGTTTATTTCCCTGCACATGTATGATCAACCTTGATAATATGATGATTATTTCATAGCTACCAAACATACATGCATTACAGACATCAAAGTACATTTTACACATTTTACAACTAAATAGACCTGATGTAGAATGTATTAATTGAAGGACTACAAGGGTCCACAATATGATATTAAAGTATAGCAGGGAGCTGCTCTGAGCCCTGACTTTCTACTTCCAGACTGTTGCATGGGCCTGGACACTGCAGCCGCTTTCTGTGCGGCATTCTCTGTAGGGCATTCCATGGTTCCATTCCATAGTTCCCATGGTGGATATCGGTCAAGTCAGGTGCAGCCTGAGCTAAGGGTTAGAAAGTAGATTATAGAGGGCAGGAGAAGCATGGACAGAGCCGGAAGCCAAGAGAGGCAAGCAGTGTAGCATAAGGGTCTGGCATAGAAAGGATTAACATGGGACTGGATATAGCACTGCGATCAATGGAACACATAACCTGAGTCTAGAGGGCAGTCTTGTACAAGACAGAGATGTGTGTAGAAGCAAGCATAGAGACAGCTCCTAGCTTAGACCTTATACTGTAAGAATGTACATAGTTATGAGTAGTTAATAAACACTTATTGTTAAACTATACAAGACTCAGAACCTCTTCATGAGACCTACTGAAATATACACAACATCTTACAACATGGTGGCAGCAATTGGAGCAACCAAGAACCTCACAGGAGATGGTGAAGAAATTTAAAACCTGGAAGATTGAAAAAGCAGCATTCTAACCTGATGAGTAACACCAGAAATGAAGACACAGAAGGAGATCACCAGGCAAAAGCTCCAAAGCAGAATTGGAAACAGAAGGCAGAAATAAAACTCAACACTACAGCAAAAGACCCCATTGAATCTCGTGGAAATCCAGCTTCAATACTCAAAGAGTGCAGAGTCAGAAGACCTAGCAGGGATGAGCTATAAACTTAAGTTCTTGGTCTGAATAAGGGTAAAGAAGCTTTTATTTCAGCAGCAGTCAGAATGGGCATTTTAAAATGTACCATGAACAGCCCGAGCCCCAAGTTGGTGCCTGACCACGTGGCAGCCAAGCTCGTTCCGATCAAAAAATATATATAACTAAACAAATAATCAGCCTCAGAAAGATTGATCCAGGGAGCCAATGCTAAGACTTTTAAAAAAATTGTGAATGTTATTACTGTGGCAGTCCACCAAATCGGACAAGTGCAGGAAACCTCATTGAAAAGAAGTATGCAGCAGTGCCAGCTTGAATTTCCTAACAGCATTTAAAGCTTTACACACTTTTAATTTTAAATGACAATGGATCAAAAATCTACCTTACCAGACCAGTTTGGGC
This sequence comes from Carcharodon carcharias, assembly GCF_017639515.1. NCBI lineage: Eukaryota > Metazoa > Chordata > Chondrichthyes > Lamniformes > Lamnidae > Carcharodon > Carcharodon carcharias. Next base: position 17,370,302 of record NC_054492.1, on the reverse strand, counting down.
TCATCCAAGGCCCAGCCCGGTCACAAAATTGGGGGCTTTGGAGAAAGAGATTTCTTAGATATATGATTGCTTCAGGTCTGGCTAAAAAGACAGAAATTGAACAGGGTAACACACTGTTTTATTCGGGAGGTCCAATAGCCAATGATTTAATAGCTAGACAAGGAATCAATGAGTCCTCAGCAAAATTTGATGCAGTATTAAAATCATTTGACACATGTTTTAATTTTAGCAGTAATAAGATTCTTGAAAGAACAAAGTTTAACAAATGTATCCAACAGCCACAAGAATTTGTTGCCTCCTTTATTAGTAAGCTGTATAGAATGGCTGAAGGCTGATACTATAGTGTGCTGAAATCAGAGGTAATCAGGGACAGAACTGTTGTCAGAGTGGCAGACGATGCACTCTCAGACATGCTTCAAGTTAAGTAAGATTTGACCCTTGAAAAGAGCATTCAGATTGTCAGGCAATCTGAAATCTGTTTACAGCACAGATCCATCTTAAGGGCCAAAAGCAAGCTATAATACAGACCAACTCCCACTGGCCAGCTAGTAAAACAGCAGCAGAGCAGGGACACTTCAGGCCAAGAGAAACAATACCCTAACCGGCCACTAGAGGCAGAGCCAAGCTACCCAACAGGCGTGATCAATGTCCAACAGTCTCAGCACAGTGTTTCAATTAAAACCACATAGGATATTTCGGAGAGCTATGCACAGCTAACACAACCAGATGCATTCATGATCCCAAGATGAATCATGAGGTTAAGATACCACACCAAAAGGAAACACAACCTGCTTCTTGGGTCAAAGACCATGGATTTTCAATCTGGAACATGGCCATCTTGGTTAATGGTCATCTCATAAACTTTAAATTGGACACCGGAGCCAGTGTTGCAGTCCTCTCGGACAAGGAACCATGGCTGAGAGACCTCTGGTTACGAATGGCAGACACAACACTCTACCGACCTGGAGAGACCTGACTTGCGGTCATAGGCATGTCTCTGGCCGCAAACAAATCTTTGAAGCCATCATCCATAACCAGTCTTTTTCTCTTCTGAGCAGAGATGCTCATGTCACTCTGAACCTTCTTAAAAAAAGCAGAAAACGTCAGAACTACCTCTGTCATCGATTACACAGAACTGAGTTCCCAAGAGCCCCAACAGAAAAGTTACTCTCCACTGAGTCTTCAGCTCTGAATTGTCTTCATTCTTTGCAGAGCCAATTTGTCCATTGTCTTTGAAGGTGCCAGAAGCTCCTCTTGGTCAGATTAGCCAACCACTCCAATGGCTCTCAAGACACTTTGGGTAGAAGACAGACAAGAGATGCACCAGCAGCAAGAAGAGCCTCAACTCTAGCTCTGACATCTATTGCTAAGATATCTCAGGACACCATAACACAAATGCTGCAACTCCTGGTCAGTACAACCGTTAAACAGACGATGCTGGAACAGAAAAGCAGCCATCTTCTGACTGCAGCACACCTCAGTGAGGCAAAGAAGCAAATCAATGAGAACGTCATTACACTGAAAGCTAAACTGTCCATTGAACCCATTAATAAGTCACACCCATACAATGAGAAGAGACATCTTCCATCCAAATGTGCATCATGGTGAACCACACTTAGGAAGGGAAACAGAATAAGCACTATTGATGGGCTGTGAGCTGTAATCCCTGTAAGGAATGGAATAAACCAATGACCACTGAGAACATTAGATGGGGAGTTAAGAAGGACTGGTTCAATGCCAAAGAATGAGAAAAGAGAATTAAGATCAACCAACCAAACATCAGTATTCAAAACAACCACCTATTCATCAAAGTTTAGACAGTACAACAGAGTCCATCAATCCTCCAACTGTTGTAAAGACGAGAACTGGAAGGATTATAAAGCCTCCAGACTGACTGAACCTGTAAACAGAGACTTGCTTGGGGGAGAAACAGCAGTAAAAGTAATGTAAATAAGTTGGTTATGCAGGAATGTATTGTAAATACGTTGTATAAAGACCTGAGGGGGAAATGTAGTACAAGGATCTGGTATATAAAGTTTTACTTGGGACTGGGTGCAGTACCACCCACACTGTGATGTGAAGAAATACATGACCTGGGTCTAGGGTGCAGTCCTGTACTGGACAGGTACCTGTGTAGAGGCAAGCATGGAGACAGCTCCCAGCTTAGACTTTAAACACTTACTGTTAAGCTATACAAGACTCAGAACCTCTTTATGAGACCTATTGAACTATACACAACATTTTACAACAAGTAGCAGCAGGCAGACGTAGCAGCAGCCATGAAGAGAGTGACCCAGACGTACAGACGTAGCAGCAGCTATGAAGAGAGTGAACCAGATGTAAAGACGTAGCAGCAGCCATGAAGAGAGTGACCCAGAGCCTCTGTTGGTGTCTGGAGAACTGATGAGGGGAATTGGAGAAGCTTCAGCTGCTAGAGACCAAGGGGAACTGTTTGTACAGCACAGAATCCCCCTGTGCCTGAGAAACACTGAGGTGTGGAAAGGTGTGCAGATCTCTGAAGAAGAGTTATATGGACTCGAAAAGTTAACTGTGTTTCTCTCTCCACAGATGCTGCCAGACCTGCTGGGGTTTTCCAGCATTTTCTGCTTTTATTTCAGATTTCCAGCATCTGCAGTATTTTGCTTTTATCATTGAGCCCTTGATGTTTTTTTTGTGCATCTGGAGTGTTGGGCCACGGTTGTCCATAGTAAGAAGTTCACTTCTTAAGGATAGGCTCTTTCACAAGTATACATATAGGTTTGATGTAATGGGATAAAGGATCACTGTGCTGGAACTTCTGTGCATTCCATGTGTTTTTATCCTGCATTACAAAAGATGTACTCATCTGAAAGTATCAGATTTTGCCTCATTCAATAATGCTTCGTTATAAGATACCTTTACCATGGAACCTAGTTCACCAATACAAGCATCAAACTAACCCATAAATAAAACACCAACAAGTTCAATAAGCACGATGTCCTCAGTGTTCATCTTTAATTATCTTTTATTTTCAAATGACCTCTTAAAATACAATAGATGGAAAGGAGATCAGAACATCGATCATTTTATCAATAGCAAATGGGAAAAAAAAAGCTTTTTACGTTCTGTGACAGAAATGCTGCTATAGACTTCAAAGGTTAGGTCATTTCAAAGATTAAAAGTAAACAATGAGGCTTTAAGGGCATGTCATGTCATTCTATGTTACATAATATTGGAACAGATCTATTGTGGCTGGTAGCGCTATTCTGGGCCCCAAACAGGGACAGCAGGGTAAAGTGATGTTCATCCATTCAAGCTAGGATTATTTAACATTTCAGAATGTCTGGTAAAACAGAGACAGAATCAAACCCTGACAAATAAGGTCAAGTAAAACAATTGAGATTTTAATCTAAAATTAAATTATGTCTATTGTTTAATAGAAAAGAAAGACAAACGGTGACTAATTTGGAGCTGCATTTAAAAATGGGAACAAAACCTTCATTGATGGAAGGACCAGATGATAAGAGACCATAAATGTCATACTATTTGAAAAGTATTTACAAATACGAAAGCGTAAATCTTTCCCTTCTGCCAGGTATCACCATAATGCTAAAGTCACACAAACTGCGCAAGTCTTGATAAATGCTATTCTTGTTAAATATTTAAACCACTTGGCTTTTCGAGGATTTAGAATATTATCCACCGGAGATTATCACCAAGCTTACGTTAAGCATCTCCGTTTGGTTATTATGTGAAATCTAATATTATAGCAAATATAGAAACAAATTAAATTATTAAAAACAGCATAACTCTGTCAAACCACCTTACTCGGTATGTCCTGGTACATTCGATGATTTCCAAGGATATATAGACCTTGAACCTCTGAAATCCAAGAAACCAGCTTTCAAAAAGTTTATATTTTCTATAGTATTTTACCATCACAAAGCACATTACAACTTGTGACTAATGTCTCAGTACTGACACTGTTACACACACAAACAAAGCAGCTAGGGTACATCCAACAATGTCCCACAAACAGCAAGCGAATGAATGCCCAATTTTGATGCTGTGGTTGAGGGAGAAATGTTATCCAGGTTCTTTGGAGAATTCCTTATGCTTATTCATATATTTCCATGGGATTCTTTAGGTCCACCTGAGTTAGGGCCTCAATTTTAACATCTTTTCCAAAAAGACAGCACCTCTAACAATGCAGCGCTTTCTAAAAATGGGGTCATGCAAGGTCATGTGCTGAAGTCAGTTGTCAGACATAAACCCATATCTTTCTGACTCTGAGGTAGTACTAAGTGAGCCAGTTTGACACAAATAGAAATAGAAAATGCTGGAAATAATCAGCAGGCCAGACAACACCTGTTGAAAGAAGCAGAGTTAACCTTTTCCGCTCAATAATGATCCTTCATCAGAATGTATGACCCTTCATCAGTTTGCCACAAAGTCTGAATTGCTTAGGCACCTGATATATATACATACATATATATATATTAGTTACAACTGGTGAGGACACATGTCAAGACTCAACCTTTCTTTCCCACTCCTTGATTGATCATAACAGGACTTTTGTAATTTATTAGGATGAAGGTATTAATTCAGGGCTTGTGTTTACGTGCTGATTGCAAATAATTCAGTCCGATGGGCTTCCTTGAGTTTCTTGAGTTTTGTGCTAAAAACAGACCAAGGTAAAGATATAAAGGTATTTAAAAAGGTAAATCCACAACCCACTCTTCGCAAAACATGCACACGCAAAATTACAAGTTATACAATAGAGGAGGTTAACTTTTGGCCAAATTACGGTTCAATGATAAAAGGCAAAAGAAAAAGAGAGTTCATTGTTTATGATTCCGTTGCTGTTGTTCATGGCTGAGGCAGTTTCTTTAATGGTGGTCCTGATTTTTCCCCTGGAAATGCTGCTTTTGGATATTGAAATATCCTTCAAACTTCTCAGTCTGTTGACCCCAGTATGATATAAACAGACAGAGTTCCTTTTGATTAAAATTCTCTATCTCGAGTGTATTGCAAACTGTAGCAGAACTAGGGCTCCGACCTTGAGAATAGCAGGAAGAGAGATATGGGGCGGAATCATCCTAGATTTGCACAAAGTGTGGTAGCAGGCAAGAAAAATGTAATTTTATCCGCTGGCTGCAATGTTAGGTTTTCACGTTGTTTGTCCCATTCCTGCTTTATTAATTACGCAGCTATAGGAAACACACCAACTCGCTGGCGGGCGGTCTCCAATTTACCTGCCACACCATTACCTTGATCCTTCCTTACGCAGGGTGCCATGTTTGAACTGCAGCCATGCACACACTTCTCAGTGCTTGCAACCCAGGTCTGCCCTGGTGAAGACATGGCCCCAAAAGCCAAGACGAGTGCAGCCCCTCACCCCCACCCGATTCAGTGATGCGTCCCTGGGATGTCATTGAAACCATCAAGATGTCCTCTACACCTGCTTTGGCTGCAGGCAGCCCATCAATCTGACCACCCCAGTTTGGGAGGTAGTGGCAGTGGTGGTCAGTGACAATGCTGCATACAAGAGGTCGGTCATCTAATGTAGAAAATGGGTGAATTATCTCATCTGTGCCGCCAGGGAAAGGCAACCATCTCAACACTCTAAACTCGCACACTCTCAAGGCCATCTCACTCACTGCCAGCTCAAGGGACATCACCACTCACTCTCTCACACACACACCCTCACATCTCTGTCTGGCCTCATCTCCTCTGGAGACTGCCTCCTCAGGCCTCACCATCTTGAGGCCACTTGCACAGATCAACATGTGTCCCCTCACACACCCTGGGATACCCCCCTTCCCCAGTGCAGCCCTCGCCCTGCAGCCTCTACCCTTGCCTGAGGCCACTTCTCCTCCTTCCTCAAGCAAGCCCTAGCTCTACAGCCATTGAAAAGCCACCCCTGCCTTAAGATTTGTCCAGTAGGTAGAGAGACCTACCTGTGAGCCCCCCACAAAAGTGATGTGGTGCAGTCCGCAAAGCCTGGCGCTGATGAATGTGAGTGCTGTCCAAAGCCAGGTAGGCAAACAAACCTCAAAGTTGCAAGAGAAGTGCAGCTCACCAGGTGCACATCACTTATGTACAGTTGTGAAACATGTCAATGTGCAATCAACACTGATGATCCACTGTGAGGGAGATGATTCCAGTGAGCTGGGCTTATAATGACATGCTAAAGTATTGAAATTAGGTTCCCGATGTGTGGCGGTGGGAAACATGGCCTGCCATTAACGGGTGGGGTGGACGTTTGCGGACTGGCGTGAAACCGATTTTTAGCTGTCTTACCATATTGATCCCTCTCCCCAACTGCCGTGATGCCCAGCACCAATGGGGCTGGAAAGTTACGACCATGGTGTTACTGCTCCATTTGCAAACTTCGACTTCAGACTAACCAATAATAAAAGAATAAAGTAATAAAAAACATTTCAAAATGGTGATCTGGTCACATGACCTCTCTCTTACTGACAAGTATTCCACAGAAAGTACTTGATTAGCTCATACCTGGAGAGACCTTGGCTATTGTGTAATGGCCTAGGTGATTAGTTTTTTTTTAATGTCCAAACTGTTACATCTGAATGGACCATTTTTCCCTCCAATGAACTAGGAAGAACCTATCAACATCTCTCATATAGCCATTGTCCTGGTAGACTTTCGCTTTGCCTGAAAGGTAACTTCATAGGAATGCAAATGGTGAGAGTCAGTAACACATTTCAGTTCATCTTTGAAGTAATTCTTGACAGGTCTGCAGGTGTAAAATTCCATACGAGGTTTGCCCAGGCATGTCCTAATTGTAATTTACTTTGGAAACTTCCAGAAACTGACCAACTTGTAATACTAGATATATTAGGTGTCTTATGGTCACCATCTTATGTCAGTGTTGTTGCGTGCTTTAAAGTGCTTTTAAGAATTTCAATATATATTTGACGAGCCAATGAAACAATAGATTAATATTACACATGCACATTATCATGACTATATATGTGTATGTATATACCTTGAGATTATTTAGTCAGAGAAATCAGCCTCAATCTTGGAACATGAGAGCAGGGAAAGCTGATTTGCTTGTCTAGAAAAATCACCATGAAGTGCCTTAACTTGTGTTTCATTATTTCTCCAATCAGATCATTTGCAAAAGTAGCACATAATATAGTAAACTCATCACTAACCAACAATACTCATGTTGTCCCTCATGGTGCTGTGGACAAGGCACCATCCCTTACTTGGGTGTTTAGGTTGGAGGGATTGCCCATAGTTACATTGATTTGACAGAGCCTTTTTTCTGTTTGAACATAGCTTTATTATGATGAAGATGGTGCATTCCATCATACCCCTGACTTAAACTTTGTAGATGGCAGATAAGCCTTGAGGATAAAGAAGTGAACCAACTATCATAGATTACTCTTATAACCATGTTGATGATGAGTCTGGTCCAATTCAGCTTCTGGTCACTAGTGACCAGCAGGATGTTGAAGAGAGTGGGCTCAGAGTTAGTGGTCCCTTTGAAGATCTGGAAGAGCTGGTTGAGCCTTTTCTTGTTACAAATGTCATTGCCTGTCAATTATGTGCTGTGAATATTGTCTGACTTGTTAGCCCAAGCCTGGATTTTGTCCAGCAATCCTTTAGGCTGGTTAGGGCAGCTCCATTATTTTGTGGAGTTTTGAATGGAGCTGAACACTGTAGAATTATCAGCTTACAGATTCTTAGATTTCTTCTGATGGAGGTGATGATGGTTGAGCCAAGAATATTATCCAAACAACTGCTCCCACCTCTCCCCTGGCATTCAGCTCTTGCATCCATGTTGATCAAGGTTGAGATGAGGCCCTGAGGCAGGTCGTTTTGGTGAAACCTGAACCGAGCATCAATAAGCAAGTTATTAATGAGTAAGTGTGACTTGAGGAGGCTAGGGGTGCTAATTGCCCAGGTTATATTTGCCTCCATTTTGTGGGCAACACATACCTGGACAATTTTCCACATTGTCCGGTAGATACCAGTGCACTGGTTTAGCTTGGCTAGGGGTCCAGCTAGTTTTAGAGCATAGTATACAATATCACATTGCATGAGCAGAAAACTTAAACACGACTTAGCTCAGGGAAACAGTAATTTCCCTGGTCCAGCCAGCACTCTAAGTACTAACTCAGTTTGAACGCTTAGCTCCTTTTAGTGTCTGCAGATCATAGTAGCTATAAGAAACTAATGACCGCTGTGCATGAGGTCATAAAACGCTTGTAACAAATATGCACAGCAAGTACCAGATTACATATATCAGTTGGAATCACTATGGTAATGCAAAAAATTAAAAGGGTGTTAATTTATTTACAGCAAAAGAGGACAAGAGTATGGAGAAAACATGTTTTAAATGAATAGAGATTTTTTGAGCATGTTGATATTTCTCCAATGATTAGCTCTCCACTGCCATTTTTCACTTTCACACTTCTGTCATTGCATTGGATTGTAATTGTTTGGGCTCTAAACTGCTATCAATGGCAATTTGTTCAACCGACAGGACATAGTTTTCTTCAGCATGCTCCTCAAATTCTTGCCTTTTAAATGGGGGCAGCTCAGTTAGAAGTGTGTGACACTCACACATTTTAGGATGCTGTGTTCAATTTATCACTTAAGGCTGGGATTCCAAACAGGGTTCAGTAATTACCTTTTCAGTTTTTGAACTGAAATTTAAGAATTAAAAAAAAGGAAATTAAAGACGGCACACAGTGATGGGGATATCAGGGATGCTGGCCTAAAAAGCAGACCTCTACGCGTTGTTTTAATGCACATCGTTAACCTACTTATTTACATAGGTATGCACTGCTGCTCATGGAATGGTAAATGTGTTAAACATACAACCCCTAATATTATTACTGGTCATTTATCAGCCTGCAAATTACTTGCACATTCAATATAAATTTGTACATTTATCGAAATGTTTGTTTTGCTCACATAATACAATCATTGTAACTCTGGACTCTGAGTGTCCATATCTTGATTTTTATGGTACCTAGTCATTTTCTGATTATAGTTCACCTACCAAAGAGACTTTCTCTATGATTGGTTTATTTGTTGTCCATGAGATTTGTGTCATGGTGATTGTCAGTTACCAAGCAGAGAGCCATGTTTAATGTGAACTCTTTCGGCTGCATTTGTTTAGTGAGATCTTGCCTTTTACATTGTAGGAAATTACATCTTTTGCAGCCTGCATTTTCAATTTAGTTGGACATAGGAGGGTCATGTCTCCCACCCCTCAAGATGTTCAGATTTTTTTTATATTCAGCCCATGGGATCTTGAGAAATAGGAAATTTTCTTTATCTGTAGTTAACTCTTTCATGTACACAATTTTACTATTAACGCTAGACTAACACTCACACTTTTATAGCATCAGTATAACCAATCTTAAGGGTGAGTGACTGAATGGTCTAAGTGTCAATGAAGTTGCTTCTTAGTATTGAACTATTTACACACAACAGTAATCAGTGGGCTGAATTTTCCTGCAGGCACTTGGAACCCCATGTCAGAAACATTTGCAGGTCCCAAGCCCACATAGTTCAGTGACGCACCCACTGGCACAACTTCACATGAGGATTCATGATGGCAGGTGGAACAGGATCTCTCGAGGCCCAATGAGAGTCCTCACAAGGCAGGCTGACTGGCAGCCTCACTGGGAGAGGTGGGCTCTTCTGAGGCAGGAGGTGAGCGTGGGGGTGCCTCAAAATGGAGGGGCTGCCGAAAGGCTGCAGAAGGCTCCAAATCAAAGAAGGCCCCAAGATATTAGGGCCATAGGTTTGGAGAGGGAAACCCCTTCTCTGGAATGATTTTGACAATGGATATTTCAGCTTTGCGGTTCTGTCATAGGGGGATGGAGAGCAGGTTCTAATGAATTTATGACCTCCCACTGGAAGGCAACCTCCAAATCTTTTCTGAGCTCTGGATTCAACGGAGGACTTGTCTGAGGCCAGGAAACTTCCACGAGTGCAGGAAAATATGGACATATATACCCATTTATGCTCATGAGGCCTTAATTGACTTGATTGACTGCCCATCTCCGTGGAGTTGGTTGCCAGTTCCCATGGCAGCCTACCCCTTAGGCAGCTTCAAGGAGTCATCCCAGTGTGGTTTTTGGCTTCTTTTCTGGTTCCCCACCTCCACTCCCTGCCTTCAAAGCTGCCTCTAAATAGCCAGGAATGTTCTGGCTGGTATTTTAAAAATCAAAGTTTGACATTTAAACAAAAATTTTTTTGGAGGATCGATTATCTCAATCAAATTGTCATTTAATGAAAATCAGGTTTCATTTCCAACACACTAAAAGAAATTACCTTTTTGTTTGATATTATTGAAAAATCTTGCTGTGAGGAAATATTGACTGAGAAATTCGACTTGTGCCCAAAACAATCTGTGCCAGCCTGAGGCTGAGACGCCTTCAGCCTTAGGTCTCTTGCGGGTGCCAAATGGGTGGCCCACTGAAGCTTTCTGGTCAGGGAGGGTAGAGAATTGATGGCTGAGCTTTACGCTGGTCTAACTAGCAGGTGAGTCCAGGAGGTATTCCCTGGGAGGCCACAAACACTTTTGGGGTGGGCCTGATTATCCTGGGCCCACAAAAGTAAAAAACGTTAAATCTCCTGGTTTCTTTTGTGTGCTTGCCAGCGCTCCCTTTAATGTTGGGTTACCTAAATCCCAGTGCAACTAGATGGAACATGCAAGCTCCACCCATTTGTAGGACCTCAATTTGCAAAGCTAGGGAACCTATAATGCCAGTTTCGTGTGGGTGCCCTGGTCAACCATAAGTGGCCTGAGCCAAACTAGTGTCTGGTGCACTTCTAATACAATTTGGGCACAACTTGACACTGGATATGGTCATAAAGAATCCAGTGCTTTTCAAATGTTCCCCCTCAGTCCTCCTGTCCTGAAGACAGTAATGCTTACTGGAATGGGGAAGTGCAAAGGTTCCTTTGAAGTGGATTAAGACCCCCCAGTAAGAATGTTGAACCCATATATCCACACAAGTGTGTACATGCAAACACATATAGCTAATTTAAATATTTGTGTACATATTTGCAAATTGACATGTAGATCAGGAAAAAAGGATTCAGGATCTAGTCATAATTAATTTCACAGTGAAGTGGAGAAATAGCAGACAGCATTGGGTGAGTGGTCTGGCCATCGTAGTGGGAATAAACACAAGTTTTTATCAAACCTGCATTTGATGTTAACCAGTGACTTTCTTTTTTGTGTGAATTACATTTTTTTACAGCAGTAGGCAGTGGAACACAATAAAGTATAGCAGGTTTCCCCAATTTCATAAATAAGTAACCACCAAGCCTTTGTAAGAATGTACATGTGAATATGTTGCATTCCGGAATACCCAAGAATGAACTTAACATGTTTCCAAAGTTATGACTAAATGAAAGTTAAGAGGAATTTCCTTGGTAGTTAGTTACTCTATGGTTCATTCACAGTAAAACCACTGCGTTGGTGTGAAGTGATTTTGCTTTGCACTGACCCTGCAGTTATAGTATACATCCAGTTTCAAGAAACAAAGACTTGCATTTATATAGCACCTTTCATGATCTCAGGACATCCTCTGGCACTTTACAGCTAAAGAGGTGCTTTTGAAGTGTAGCGGTGACCATAATGTAGGTAACATGGCAATCGATTTGTGCACAGCAAGCTCCCACATACAGCAATGTGGTAATGACCAGAAAATTTGTTTTTGTGATGTTGATTGAGGGATAACTATTGGCCTGAACACTGGACTCATGATGGTTGAAAGTATTGAGACTCTCTGGAGGAGGTAGTCTCCTTCTACTGGACTTTGTGTCAACACAGGCCTTGACACCTGATTTACACTGCAAGCTAAGCACTGGTATGAAGTCAAAACTCCTTTTTACCAATATTGATCTTAATGGTAATGCAAATACACCATTATTCTCCTGTATTTTGGAGGATCTAAACTCAGTAGGTCTGTAGGACTTTTGTACAATTGATTGCAAACAGATAAATACCTAATTCAAACATCACTGAGTTGATTGGAGTATTGTGTACAGTTCTGGGTGCCACACTATAGGAAGGATGTGAATGCATTGGAGGTAGCGCAGAAGATGTTTATGAGAATGGATCCAGGGATGAGACACTTCAGTTATGAGGGAAGGTTAGAGAAGTTGGGACTGTTTTCCTTTAAGAGGAGAAGGCTAAGATGAGACTTGATAGAAGTTTTCAAAATCATGAGGGGTCTGTACAGAGTAGAAAGGGAGAAACTGTTCCCATTTGTAAACAGATCGAGTACCAGAGGGCACAGTTTTAAAGTGTTTTGCAAAAGAAGCAAATGCGAGGTGAGAAAAGACTTTTTCACACAGCAAGTAGTTAGGGTTTTAAATGCGTTGCCTGGAAGTGTGATGGAGGCGGGTTCAAGTGAGGCATTCAAGAGGGCATTGGGTGATTATTTAAATAGAAACAATGTGCAGGGTTACGGGGAAAAGGCAGGAGGTTGGCACTAAGTTAAAATGCCTCAGAGAGCTGGTGCAGACACGATGGGCCGAATGGCCTCCTTCTACACTGTAACAATTCTGTGATTCTGATTCTGCGATTGGGCTATTTTTAAGACGGTTGATCACTTCTCATTTGCTTCCATTGTAATGAGTTTTTGATTCACGTGTACAATACTTTCTAACTTCCCAGGTTTTAGCTGTCAAATCATGAAATACATTCTAACCATTGCTTGGTTTCACCTAGAGTGAGTGGCACATTTTAGAAAAGCGATCGCAGAAAAAGTTCTCATGGTAAGCGTTCATGACGGCATTTCACTTTTTTATTCCAGGTGATTTGCAGAAGAAATAGTTAAGTGGCTGAGATTCGTAAATTTTATCTGCAGCCTGTACAACTCATGGTGTGCACGAATAACATTTATGATAATGTGGTTGGACCTCTATCAAGTTTCAACTTTTTTTATGTGAACTATTAAACTGTAACCACATTTCTTGCATCCTGCTTAATATAGAGTTTGAAAGGAGTGCTGGGAGAGGGAGGAGGGGGAGCCCTCCATTCCATGGAACAGCTTTACGTCCAACATGCAAATGCAACTGTTGATTCTTAAGATCAATTTGACAAAATCTAAATTATCAGTCAATGTTTTTGGTGCAGTAGCAGGTACAGGGAGCATCGGGACTACACATCGTGAATTCAGTACAGGGATAGGGAAAATAGCATTGTCCTTAGTGGAGCATGCAAAGAAAAATAGCGTTGACTGAATGAAAGGAGGAACTATTAAAAGCAAAACTGAAGAATGGCTTTATACACAATTTGAACAGAAATAATAATGTTATGGCTATGAAAGATGACATTAACACTTAGGGAACACATTTCTAATAGATCATTTTTTTAAAAAAATTGGAGATCAAAAATCATTTTGGCAGCTCAAAATTGAATTTGGTTTAGAAGGATTGGCAGAGCAGTGGAAAAACTATTTCATGGCCTGCCTTTCAGTGAATTTAATGGACATGCATGAATCTTTTTGCTAACAAACATGAGTGACAACTAAAAGGTTTTGGAAATAATGCATGAAATCCTTTAGTTTTTACTAATATTTTTGTAGTTGAAAACCATGCTTAAAATTGATACTGACTTTTTTTATCCCCACGAAAGAAACTGTTCCCTTTCTTTAATATTAGAGCATCAAAAGAAATTGTAGTTTTGAAATAACATCTTCAGGAAATGCATTGTCAATACTTGATGTACTTTGAGAGATATAAAATCATAAGCATCTTTATGGACTAGTTGTACTATTTTAACCTCATGAGTTGGGGGAAATGCTTCATTTCACATAAATGGTGGACCTTCTCCTTAAGTCCTAATTGTGATTTAATGTTTATTCCGAAAACGTTGCAAGTGAAAATGTTGCCTTTTGTGCAGAGTGCTGGTGAGTACTGCAAGGATGTACCCCCATCTGTCTGTGTATTGTTGTGTCTGTAGTAGTATTGAATGGCATGCTTATCAAATACAGAATTAGTGCAATGATGCACTCAAGTTGCAGGTAATGCTAATTTAGTCTCGTATTTGTCCTGGCAGTTATTCATCATTCCCAAAACATTTAAATTTCAAATGGAAATAGAGGCTTTGTGGCACATTGGATCATATTACTGCCTTTGCAACTCCGAGATCTTGACTTGAATCCCATCCAAACTGGGAGAATGAAAGTCACTTCCCTTCCATCGATCATTGGAGACCAGGTGAAATATTTTGCATAGTTTTAACTCAGTTCATTTGGAATGTAGGTTTACAGCAAAAAATTAGATTAATTTCTTCAGATTTTTTCTCTAGTTTTTCTTCAGTCTAAAACAGATTAAGCTAAGTAAAGGTAAGAGTTCTGGTTTTTATTTAAAGTACATAAATAATTTAATTTTTTTTACAGTATTTAACTTGAAGTAAGGAGTTTTTTTTTCAACTGGAGGCATGACAGGGCAGCTCAGTCCCGTGTTATGTACCACCTGCAACATGTGGGAAGTCCTAGACGTTCCTTGCGTTCTGACTGACCAGGTGTGCATGAAGTGCTACCAGTTGCAGCTACTTGAGCTCCAAGTTTCGGAGATTGAGTGGCAGCTGGAGACACTAAGGTGCATCAGCGAGGCTGAGAGTTTCGTGGATAGCACGTTTTTAGACGTGGTCACCCCACAACTTACAGAAGTGCAGACAGAGAGGGAATGGGTGACCATCAGTCAGAAGAAAGGTGTCAGGCAGGTAGTCAGGAAACCCCCAGGGTGCATCTCACTAGACAATCATTTTTCTTTGTTGGAAAAATGATGGTTCCTCTGGGGAGTGCAGTCACGCTCATGGCACTGTGAGTGGCTCAGCTGCACAAGAGTGGAGGAAAAATGGGGAAGAGCAATAGTGGTAGAAGACTCGATAGTAAGAGGAACAGACATTTCTGTGGCCATAGAGGTGACTCCAGGATGGTATATTGCCTCCCTGGTGCCAGGGTCAAGGATGTCACTGAACAGCTGCAGGGTATTCTAAAGGGGGGGTGGGGGAACAGACAGAGATCGTAGTACTGGTACCAATGATATAGGTAGAAAGAGGGATGAGGTCCTGCAAGCAGAATTTAGGAAGCTAGGAAACAGATTAAAAAACAGGACCTCAAAGGTAGTAATCTCTGGATTACTTCCAGTGCCACGCGCTGGTGAGCATAGAAATAGGAGGTTAGCCCAGATGAATGCGTGGCTAGAGAGATGGTGCAGAAAGGAGGGCTATAGATTTCTGGGACATTGGGACTATTTCTGGGGGTGGTGGGACCTGTACAAGGTGGACTGGTTGCACCTGAACTGGAATGGGACCAACATCCTTGCGAGAAGGTTTGCTAGTGCTCTTGTGGAGGGTCTAAACTAACTTGGCAGGGGGATGGGATCCTGAGAGGAACTTCAGCATGGGGAGATGCACAGCCAAAATTAGAAGAGAGAGCAAGTGGGTCTGGAAGGCATAGAAATTATTGGCCCGTTAAGGCACAAGGGAGTTTGGGAAGGTTGAATGGTATTTATTTTAATGTATGGAGTCTGATGAATAAGGCAGATGAGTTGAAGGCACAAATTAACACAAGGAAGTATGATATCACTGCTGTCACAGAGACATGATTGAAGGAGGGGCAGGATTGGCAGCTCAATGTTCCAGGATATAGGGTCTTCAGGCGAGACAGGGGAGGTGGTAAAAGAGGAGGGGGTATCGCAATATTGATCAAGGAATCAATTACAGCAGTAAGGAAGGGTGACATCTTAGAAGGCTCCTCAAATGAAGCCATATGAGTAGAACTGAAAAACAGTAAGGAGCAATCGCATTGCTGGGAGTGTACTATAGGCCCCCAAACAGTCAGAGAGAAATAGCAGAGCAGATATGTAGGCAAATTTCAGAGGTGTAAAAATAATAGGATAGTAATAGTGGGGGATTTCAACTTCCCCAACATTAACTGGGTTTGTCATAGTGTGATACCTTTAGAGGGAGCAGATTTCTTAAAATGCATCCAGGAGAGCTTTTTAAGCCAGTGCGTAGAATGTCTTACAAGAGAGGGGGCGGTCCTGGACTTAATTTTAGGGAATGAAGCCAGGAAAGTGGTAGAGGTATCAGAGGGGGAGCATTTTAGAGATAGTGATCATAACTCGGTTAGATTCAAGGTTATTATGGAAAAGGACAAGGATGGGCTGGAAATCAGAGTTCTAAATTGGGGGAAGGCCAATTTAATAAGATCAGATATGATTTGGCCAGAGTGGACTGGGAGCAGCTACTTTTAGGTAAGCCTGCGTCAGAGCAGTGGGACTCATTCAAGAAGGATATAGGGAGAGTATAGGGCCAACACATTCCAGTAAAGACAAAGGGTGGGACCAACAAACCCAGGGAACGCTGGATGTCGAGGGATATACAGGATTGGATAAAGACAAAAAGGGATACTGAGGGCTCAAAACAGCGGAAGACCTGGAGGAGTATAGAATATGTAGGGGGGGACTTAAAAAGGAAATTAGGACAGCAAAAAGGGAACATGAAAAAACATTGGCAGGTAAAATAAAGGAAAATCCAAAGTTATTTTACAAGTGCATTAACAGTAAGAGGATAACTAGGGAAAGAGTAGGGTCCATCAAGGACCGTAGTGGTAATTTGCGTGTGGAGTCGGAAGACATAGGTAGGGTTCTAAATGAATACTTTGTGTTGACATTCACAAGTGAGAGGGACGACGTGGATATGGAAATCAGAAGATATAATTAAAGAAAATAGCATAG
The DNA here is from genome assembly GCF_017639515.1 of Carcharodon carcharias. NCBI lineage: Eukaryota > Metazoa > Chordata > Chondrichthyes > Lamniformes > Lamnidae > Carcharodon > Carcharodon carcharias. Next base: position 17,353,562 of record NC_054492.1, on the reverse strand, counting down.
AAAGGGAGGAGGTCCTTAGTGGTCTGGCAGGCTTAAAAGTAGATAAGTCGCCAGGCCCGGATGAAATGTATCCCAGGCTGCTGAGTGAGGCAAGGGAGGAGATAGCAGGGGCGCTGGCAATAATTTTCAATACATTTCTGGCCACAGGAAATGTGCCAGAGGACTGGAGGACAAGAAGGGTTAAACCAGGGAACTGCAGGCCAGTCAGTCTAACCTCAGTGGTGGGGAAACTATTGGAAGCGATTCTGAGGGACAGAATTAATCTACATTTGGAGAGTCAGGGATTAATCAAGGACAGTCAGCATGGTTTTGTTAAGGGGAAGGTCATGTCTGACCAATTTGACTGAATTTTCCAAAGAGGTGGCCAGGTATGTAGATGAGGGCAATGCATTTGATGTAGTCTACTTGGACTTCAGCAAGGCTTTTGATAAGGTCCCGCAAGGGAGACTGATAACGAAGGTAAGAGCCCATGGAATCCAAGGCAATTTGGAAAATTGGATCCAGAATTGGCTGAATGGCAGGAAGCAGAGGGTGATTGTCAAAGTGTGTTTTTGTGACTGGATGCCTGTGTCCAGTGGGGTTCTACAGGGATCAGTGTTGAGTCCCTTGCTGTTTGTGGTATATATAAACGATTTGGACTTAAATGTAGGAGGGTTGATCAGTAAGTTCGCGGATGACGCAAAGATTGGTGGGGAGGTAAATAGGGAGGAGGATAGCCATAGATTACAGGAAGATATAGACGAGCTGGTCAGATAGGCTGATCAGTGGCAAATGGAATTTCATCCAAATAAGTGTGAGGTGATGCTCTTGGCAGGTCAAAAAAGGCATGGGAATACACAATGAATGGTAGGGCCCTGGAAAGTACCAAGGATCAGAGGGACCTTGGTGTGTATGTCCACCAGTCCCTTAAGGTAGCGGGACAGGTAGATAAGGTGGTTAAGAAGGCATATGGGATACTTGCCTTTATTAGCCGAGGCATAGAATATAACAACAGGGAGGTTATGCTGTAACTGTATAAAACACTGGTTAGGCCACAGCTAGAGTATTACATGCAGTTCTGGAATCCGCATTATTAGGAAGGATGTGATTGCACGAGAGAGATTTACCAGGATGTTGCCTGGACTGCAGAGTTTTAGTTAAGAGGAGAGATTGGATAGACTGGGGTTATTTTCCCTGGAGCAGAGGAGATTGAAGGGGGACATGATTGAGGTGCATAAAATTATAAGGAGTATAGATAGGGTAGACAGGAAGGAACTTTTCCCCTTGGTGGTGGGATAAATAACAAGGGGGCATAGATTTAAGGTAAGGGGCAGGAGGTTTAGAGGGGATGTGAGGAAGAATTTTTTCACCCAGAGGGTGGTGGGAATCTGGAATTCACTGACTGAAAGGGTGGTAGAGGCAGATACCTTCATAACATTGAAGAAGTATTTGGATGTGCACTTGCGATGTCATGGAATACAAGGTTATGGGCCTAATGCTGGAAAATGGGATTAGAATAGTTAGGTACTTGTTTGACCAGCGCAGACTCAATGGGCCGAAGGGCCTTTTTCTGAGCTGTAGGCTTCTATGATTCTATGACTCTATCATTCCAAATAGTTCTGGTGATGCTTGGTGTGAGAAAATGGCTCCAATAACTATCTTTGAACCAAGAAATTGGTTCATGGACACTTCAAATTAACTTTGTACTGTCCACAAATGACCTCATCCGATACAAGGCAACAGGTTTTAATGTTGTATTGTCTTATATCACCCCCTTCCTGTCCCCTGCTGACGATCAGCACATATCTCTTCTAATTGCTGCCATGCCCATGTAACCCGATTCCCCGTCTGTGTGCAAGTTATCGGCAGAAATTAGTGCTCTCTGCTGAGGCGAGTTTAGTAGTGGGGGACATTTATTTGGACGGGAGGGTACCCCATAACCCCCATTAAGTCCAGGTGGAAAGCTCATGGGTGGCCTTCTTGTGCCACCACTATTGAGGCCCTTAAGTGGGTCTTAAGTATTCACCCAGCGGCGGGTGGGGGACTTGCCAAGTGGGCAGCCTGAACAGTAAACCCTTTCGTGGTTACTTGCTTGTAGGCTTCCCCCTTTGTCAGGCACTCAGTGCCTCATCGAGGAACTGGGCATCAGGAGGGTGGGGCTCACTGATAGCCACACCCTTTCCCATGCAGCTGAACGTCCCTACCCCGTGACCCCCACCCATGACCCCCATCCCACCATCACACTCGGAGGTATCAGGCCTCAGGTGGATGCCTTGCCAGCAGCAGCCACTACCTCCCTGGTGGCACAGCAGGGCAATTTACAGCTGCCAGCCTCTGTTGAGCCAATAGATCTTTGTGGGTGGGGTGCAGTGGGCTGTGATTTCAGCCCTCAGAGTCCTTGATTCTGCTGCCCAGTTAACACTTAATTTGGCGGGCGTTCCTGAAAGTAGGCAATGCAGGGCTCTTGCTGGCTCTCGAGCCGGTGGGCATTACATCCCTCACCCTCATTAAGTTCCACCGTATGGTTGCTGCTCTGAACCCAGCCTATTACTCCCATATCTTTTCTTCCTTCTCTTTTAGGCTTTAATTTCTCGCTGTACTCTCCCCCTTTCTATCACCCAGCTATTCCACTTTTCATTTCTTATCTCTCAGTTGGATGTAATCTCTGCGTAAGCCCATTGCTGCACCTCTGCCTTTACCTGTCCTTCTGGTTCGAATCCTAGCCGCTGTGCCTTTGAAAGGCCCGTTGAAGAATTTATAGCCTCCTTACCTTGGGCAACTCCACCTGCTCAACTCTCTTTTTTTTTTCATTGATCTTCAGGTCTACTGGGTCTAACATTCCGAAATGTCTTTCTCATCCCACATGATACTGTCTTCTGGGCTCTGCCAGTGGATCAACAATTACCACATTTCTCCATTTCACTCCAAAATATCTGTTCACTCACAAATATAGACCTTGCCATCCAAACCCTATTGTGGATGACCGTATTGACAACTGTCAATAATTTTCATAACATTATTGTGATTTATTATAAGAGTAGGTTAATAGTGGAGATTGGATTAGTTTCTCTGTGTGGATATGTGTGTGTGGGGGGGTGGGGGGGGTGGAGGGTTGGGGGATTTAATTGAATTGGAGACAGCTGGTCTGGAGCTTTTAAGGGAAGCTATATACATAAACATGGCTGAAGCCTAAGAATCTGAGGTGTGAGGAGCATTTATATTTTTAGATAAATTAGGTTAGTTTGAATTTCAAAGAGATGGTAAGATGTTACACCTAGCCATAAGAAGCTAAGCCAAACAGTGGGTGGAATTTTCCGAGCCCGGTGATAGGTGGCGTGCGTGGAAAATATGGCGTGACCTGCTTCACGACAGCGTGAAGGCAAATCACGATTGTCCACTCAGTCCGTCAATGGCAGACCACATTTCCCACCATCGGTTGACAGGGAGCTAATTGTAACACATCAGCATATAATTAAAAGACCATCCCGCCAGCCTCTTGGAACCCCATCATATTGTCCGTCCACATCAGCAGGAAAGCACGCCAATGTGTTTCACAACTGTGCACAGGTGAGGTGCACTTGGCGGCCTTCACATTGGGGGAGCTGAGGTGAGTGAGCAGCAGTGTTCTCCACAACTCGCCTGTTGTTTACCAGGCCTCAGGGGTACCGGGGGATGGGGGCAACTGATGCCTGGCCCCGGAGGTGACTACTGAAGACGGGGGATGGTGTCCAGGGGCAAGTGCTGGCCAGCCTCAGCGGCGACCGTTGTCGATGGGGGGATGGGGGGAGGGGTCAAGTGCTGCCCTGGCGCAGCATTCTGCGCACAGGCATTCGAGGTGGGGGGGCAGGATAAGCAAGGGGAGTGACCACACATTAGGGACACATGTATAAACTGACCCTGCCTCTGCAACTGAGACAGCTCAGACATAGCCACACTGATATGATTGGAGCTGGGCTCCTAGCCTACCCACCCATGCGAGCAATGTGGAGGCACCAAGGGGCCACCAAGTGCTCTATATCTTACTCAGCACCCCCTGCACCCCACTCCCACCTCTCCAGCACAGATTTCAAGTTCGCCACCACTTTATTAGATCGCGGAGCAGTTGGACTGCACACATTGTACAATCTCCTCTCCAATGCTGGCCATGTAGCAGTCACTGCTTGAGGCACTCACAGCCCCTTGCAACCTCAGCATCCAGGTTTGGACCAATGTCCTCCATATCGTAGGTTTACATGCCATGCAGCGCAATCATCTCTGGCCGTCCGAGGGGTGACCAGCACTTTCTGGGAAGCATTAAGGGGCGGTCACACAGGGTCAGGAAAGTACAGCCAAGATAACCACATCTCTCTCTCTTTCATGCTGCAGGAGGACCACGTCAGGATAATGGATCATGGTGACCCAGTTGTAAGCCTGATGGCCTACAGAGACTGTAGAAGATGGAGGAGAGGTGACTGAGGCTCTTGGCCACACAAAGGCAGGAGCAGCAACTTCATGAAGAAGGGACAGTAGAGGCTCCCGCACACGTTGCTCAGGAGCGGCAATGAGCCGTGGCTGATCGGTATCTGGTGACACCCAGGGCCTATAGACACCGCCTGCCATTCCTGTAGATGACTGAGAACCAGTGTCACCAATGACTGCACATATCTAGGGACCTGGTGGCTCACATCTGCCCCTCACTGCAGGACTTGGCGTCAAGGGAACATGGAGGGCATCCACTGCCAGTGGCTGTGAAAGTGACAGCGACACTCAATTTTTATGCCAGTGGTTCCTTTCAGAGCTGCATAGGTGACCTCTGTGGGATTTCACAATCCGCCACCAACAAATGAATCTATGAGGTCACAGATGCCGTCTTCTCCATGGCAACAACTTTGTTCATTTCACCCGGGACCGGAACAGCCAGGATGCAAGGGCCATTGGATTCGCCCTGTTCTCGGGATTCCCACAGATGCAGGGTGCGATTGACTGCACTCATGTGGCGCTCAGGTCTCCATTGCTACATTCGATGACTTCATCAGCTCGAAACATATCCTGCAGATGCTCGCACGGTTTCCAGGGAGTGTGCACAGCGCCTACATACTCAGTCGCTCTCAGATTCCTGCAGCCTTCCAGGGTCCACAGAGGCTGCAGGGTTGGCTCCTTGGGTACAAGGGCTACCCACAGAGGCCATGGTGCGGTGGTCTCAGACTGCAGCAGAGCGACACTATAATGAAGCTCATGCTGCAGCTCGCAACTTGGTGGAGCAGACCATCGGGATGATGAAGATGCAGTTCCAGTGCCTGGACCAGTCTGGTGGAGCCCTGCAATACAGCCCACAGAGAGTGTCATGCATTGTCGTTGTTCTCTGCACCCTTTACACAACCTGGCACTGCAACAGGAAGAGGGGCTGGCTGAGGAGGAGATGGAGGAGCTGCATGTCTCCTTCAACGAGGGAGACGCCGATGGGGATGAGGGTGAGGGGGCCCTCGGTGGTGATGATGATGGGGATGAGGCTCACTGGCTAGACGAGGCAGGCGCACTCAGGAGGCCTTCATAGCTGCCAGATTTGTGGAGGATGTGACGAGTGAGGTGTCCCTGTAGATCCTGACATTACAGTTGTGAATGTTTGACTCCAGTCTGGCTATGGCAGCATGAATACCCTCTGTGATAATGTTCCTGGTGATGCAGTGGAGGCCCTAATAGTCGCTCAGTCACAGGAGGATGATGACAACATGCTGTGAGGACACTCCATAGATCTTCACATAGTCTCTGAGAATGTCTGACTCCTGTTTGGCCGAGGGCAGCTCGCTTGCTCTCTGTGATCAGGGCCATCTCAGAGATGAAGCCACGAAACTTTAGATGCATCTGATGCTGTGTCCACCTTCAGCACCTCAGCCCTTCAGGAGCTGGTGCACAGCATCACTGGGCGCAGATGCTTGTGTGATGGGGGCCAGCCTCACCTTAAAGGCGCTGAGAGCACACAGAGAGTATGAGAGAACTCTGTGGTGCCTGCCCAATACATTCTGGCAGCAATGACCAGCATCACCAAGATGCAGGCATCAGTAATGTTTCCAGGGAGTGTGAGGCTGGACCATCACTGTGGTCTGAAAGCCACACAGAGCACAGGGAAGAGGCCCTAGATTGAGACACCTGCCTTTTATCTTGTGCAGAAAGGTTTCACATCTGAGTGACAAGAACACTGCTCATCAGAACAAGGAGCCACAGGCAGAGTGACATCCTTAGGAGTTTATTGACAATAGCGAACAGTATATACAAGTCATCAACACCCATGCCCAGGCTGTGCAGCTACTTTCACCTAACTTTCCTAACCCTGCCACTATGTCTTGGTGCTCTCAGGACATCCACAGCAGAGGTGGAGGCAGCCTGCTGACTGTGACGCCTTGTCTGTGATGACTTTGACGGGCATCCTCTGGAGGACCGAGACTTTGAGGCCCTGGTCTGCATTCAGGGTCCTGTTGTGTGGCAGTGGCACCCTCCTTGGCCTGTGAAGCTGAAGCTGCAGACGTCACAGGAGGATGGGATTCGGATGGGCCGGTCACTCCCAGTGTCACCTGGGTAGATGGCCCTTGGAGTGTGCACCTGCTGATCCTTCTCCCTATGGGTGCCCATGGGCCTCTGCCTGACTGCGTGAGTGGAAGGGGTAGCTGGCGTAAGATCGAGCTGCCCAGCACCCCTCTTGCGTACATACTGTTGGAGGCTAACTATGGCATCAACGATGGAGTTAAGCCCGTGCAGCAGTGCAGGAGTGACATCCTGGACCAAGGACTCCATAATGGCCACCATCCTGCCAATTTTGACCTCGGTGCATTGCAATGCTGGCGCTATCACCTCAGCCTGAAGACGGACTGACTCCTCCATCATGCCTTGCAATCTGAGGAGTGCAGCGGACATCCCTTCCTGATGTTCCCGAGCTTGCCTTTGCAACTCCAGCAACTGTGATATGATCGAGTCCAGAGGCTCCTCACCTGACTCGGACTCAGCAACGGTCTGGCCTCCAGCAGTCCTCCGGATGCCGGTGACCTGGGAAGTCCCTGCCTCCACCTGCTGTGAATCAGAAAGTGTGATGTGCTCACCAGATTGTGATCCTGAGGCTACTGTAAAGCTAGGTCCCACCGAGGTCTGTGTCTCTGTGCTGGTGGAGGGTGTGGATGAACGCTGTGATGGGACTTCAGGGAGGATGCCTTCAGATTCTTCTTCAGAGGTTTCTTCGGAGATTGATTGGAGGTCCTGGTTTATGGACTCTGTTGGCTGTTTGGCAGATGAGCCTGCAAAAGCAAGGAGAGATAATTAGTGCATGGCAGTGGCCTGTGAAAGAGGACACATCACTCATGGCATGGTTATCTGATGGATGTTGCACAGTTGGATCTTCACTTGGTAGAGCAGCGCTGACCTCATCATCAGCACAGGACCAGCCCGGTCATCGCTGGCCAATTGGATGACTCTGTTTTCAAATTCTTAATACTTCATAACTTTGATCTCCAGCATCCCTCCACCCTTCTGCGACCTTTCCCTCCTGCTGTGAGCCAGTTTGTCCTGCATGGATAGAGATGGGGAGAGTGTATCAGGATGCCTGCCTGGCCAGATGATAAGTGTGCCTGTCCTGTGTGGGTAGTGAGTGGTCCTATGGATGGGATGAGGACATTGATGGTGTGTGTGAAAGATTGAATGGTGATGTCCCTTGCACTGGCATTGGGTATGGGTCCTGTGGATATGTGATGTGTTTGTGAGTGTGTGAGTTGGGAGTGGTGAAAAGAGTGACTTACCTCTGGTGGAACGGAAGAAATCATTCATCCTTTTGCAGCGCTGGATGGCTGTTCTCCTCTGCAGGACATTTGCCCTTACCACCACTGCCATTGCCTCCCAAGCCGGGTTGGTGACTTTGCTGCCCCTCCTGTGGCCAGGGCAGTGGTAGAGCACATCCCGATGGGCTTCCATGGCATCCAGCAGTCACTCGAGGGACCCATCGTTGAGGTGGGGTGGGTGGGGGCTGCAGTCTTTTTGCCTTTGCTGGCCATGTTCTCTGGGCAGCGGGTGGTGAGCTGGTGACAATGAGCGTTTTGCTGGTGGCTGCCTTTTAAACATGGTGGCTGGCATGATGCAACAGCGGGGTGATCGTGGGAGGGTGAATGAGAGCCTGTTCGCCATGGAGATGGCGTGTTTTGTGGGAGTGAATAAATAATGAGGCAGGCTCAGAAAGATATAGCGTAAAAGCCCAACATTTTCGTCGGCGGATAGGACTCCATTTTACCTGCCCACTACCACACTTAATGCAATCCTGGGAAAATTCCGCCCAGTGTATTTCTTTTTCCCACAGTTTAAGAGTACTATGAAAGATTTCTATTACGAGAAAAGTAAAGTTGCAAAGACATATTGGAACAATGGAATTTACATTACAAAAGGAGAAAAAGGAAATGAGGTTATGTGTAAGGGAAAGGCATTCTAAGATCTAATAAGTGTGAAAAGCCTCCAGCCTCTGTGCATCAAGTTACTGTCTACAGGAACTAAGAAGCTAAGAAAACTCACCGTGAATATAAATATCCAGGGTATTGTGGGCTTTGCCTGGATCTGTTGAAATTTATTTGTTTTTACTGTTACCTTAACGCAGATGCAACTGGGAGCCAGATTAATTAGGGGCTTTACGAGATATTATAGGAGTAATTTATAGACCTTTGTATGTGCTTGAAACCTTTTCTTTTATTAATAAATGTTTAATTTAGTTTTGTAAAAGACTTCTGAGTATTGGACTCATTACTACTGAATTCAAGGCACGCATCTCAAAATAAAACACAAATTGCAGAACAGTTGTGGCAGCTGTTTCAAGTTTCCCTCTGGGACTTGAGCAGCTCAGTATTTACCATCTGCTGTGCCATGTAAACAACATGGTAATACCCTTTACTAAAGGCTCCCTGTTCTCCTTCCAAACTGTCATAGTGGCTGTTTGGCCCATTATCACCTTCATTTCTCCCCCCACTTCTTTGGTATTTTCCCATTCTTTGGCTATCTCACTTTCACCCACTCCTCTCACCTTTTCCTTAAAAACATTGTTGCCTACCACCTGCCCCTACCCCAACAGACAACTGTCACCTGAAGTTTCCCTGTGAGGCATCCTCCCTGATTCGTTCCAACAGCCTCTACATTGGGCAACTCATCCTCAGTGAATTCAAACAACATCTGTGCTCCTTATGCCCTCTGAATTCATTATCCTACTGACATCCCTAAATCCCTTTGTCCTGAATACCCAGGATCGCTGACATTTCCTTGATCTTGTTATATTCTGTCATCTCTGCTACATTGGTCTCAATTACTGACAAGGTTGTCTCAAAACATTGCCTTGGATCTTTCATCATTCAAATCTGCATATCCCCTTCCAACCCTACTTCCTTCTGCATTCACCACCCACAATTGCTCTTTGAAACTTACAATTACCAAATCTTTAGCTCTCCATTTACCATGATCCCTCTGCAAACTATTGATTGACTCAACCCGCTCCCTCACCTCTAGCTTTGATGCTGTAGCCACTCATCTGTGCTGCCTCCAGTGCCCAGGGTGTGGACTTAAGCACACAACCAGTGAGTCTCCCATCACCCCATCAAGTGCTGTTGGAGCTCCTATTCCTCCACAAAGCATTTGGTTTATTTTCTCCACTGCCAAATAATTTCCTAACCCCCTCACCAATGTTACTCGAGCCTCACCTGCATTAGGTTTAAGGAACTCATGGACTTCTTTGTTACTGAGTTCAGCAGTTGACCCTTCTTTGCCTTGCCCATCAGACAAAGTGTTGCCTTTCATACATCTTTTCACCTTAGCCCTGAACCCATATCCATTCCAACTTCCCCCCATCTCCTCTTATTCCCACTCTAAGCTCCTCTTATTTGTATGACCCCTCTCTGCTCCCTTAGCCTCATTCCCACAGAACTGCTGACCGCTCAACTTCTTTTGCTGAGTTCCATGCTGGCTGCCATTGTAAATATTTCCCTCCCCTCAGACACTGCCCCTTTCCCTTTGAAAATAATTGCTGTTCTCCTCAAAAAAAACTGACCCTCATTCCCTCTACAATTACAAGCTACCTTCCCATTCCCAACCATTCATTCCCCTTTAAACTTCTTGAACATAATGTCACCTACAAAATTGATTCCCAGTCTCCCAAAGTGTTTAGGTTGCTTCATGGTTTCAACCCCCTCCATCTCTGTAACCTTTGCCAACTCTACAACCTTTGCAAAACTCTCATTTCCTTTGAACCTGGCTTCTTGTACGTGCCCCATCCCTTCTAGTTGTGCATTCTAAACCATAGGCATCATGCTCTGATATTTCCCCCCTAAATCCCTCCCCCTTTCCATTTTCTGCCTTACCTTTAAAACCCACTCCCTGATCAAGCTTTTGTCACTCCTTCTAAAACTTCCTTCTGTTGCGCAGCGCTCACGGTTTTGATTATGTTTCTATAAAGTGCTTTGGACAATATTATGCTAAAAACATAATATAAATGCAAAGGAAATGTTCTATGAGCAAAGTAGAGTATGCTTTGTCCCGTTTGGGATTAAGACTTAATAGCGAGAGGAAGTGGGGCAAAGGGAAAGAGAGAAAACCCACTTTAATGTCCATTTCACCAATTCTAAACCTGACTGTGAAATACCCTGTGATAAAAAATGCAAAAAGTGAAAATGTTTCATTGCCCAACATTAATATCACTTTGATGAGCTAACAAATGTCTAAATTAAGAGCAAAGTTAAGATACTTGTTAAGTAGTGCTGTGGTAGTGATGAAAGCAGCAGGAGTTGCTGGCGTGATGTTGTGATACTGGCAGTGATTAAGTTACTGCATATAGAGCTGCGTTAGCAATCTGACTGTGTGAAAGATAAACAGTTTGTTTTGGGCATATAGCAGAATATGGTAAATGGGCACAAGGAAGTCAACTTCACGAGAAAATGAGAGTACAGATGTGCAATTACGGAAAGAGAATTGATGCTACTCCAGTGATGTTGAAATTTCAAAAATATCTCTGTCAACACAACCTCCTTTTTAAAACATGTAACCTTGAAATTGCTACTTGCCAGATTAGTGAACGCATGCTTAACAATTTTATATCACAGTTTAATATCTCCATCAAAATAGTGGTTCAGAGAAAGAGTATTAATGAGTCTAACCTTCATACCATTTAAGACATCCTCAGATTACTTTGTTAGCAGTCGATTGCTTTTGAAGCATAATTATTGTTTTGCAGGTAAATACAGCAGATAGATCGCACACAGCAAGGTCTCAGAACCAACAACTTAATGAATGTCTAATAAGTCTATTTTTGACATTGTTGGTTGAAGGGTGAATGTTAACTGGGACACTGGGGGAGTTGCCGAATTTTCTTCAAATAGAAACCTTTCTCAAAGACAGCACCTCTGACAATATAGCTCCCAATATAACTTAGAATTGCAATGATTCTTAGTCTAGATCATGCACCCAAAACTGTAGTGAGGTGTGAACCTACAACTTCTGTTTTAGTGATAAGAATGATACCAACTGAGCTTAATCCATAATTAAGAATATGATATAAATGCAATTGTTCAGAATAGCTCGATTTTGCCTTTCTGCCAAACTTGAAGGGTGATTGCAAAGTATATAAGGAGTCATTGATGCCCTGTGTGGACTATCATCCTTCCAACATTTAGATATTTCTCTCCTTCTGAAGTAGTTTGGCAGCATGAAAAGAAATTCAGTTCCCGGAAGGTTCATGCAATTTTTCAGACATTGTTGCATATAAGACTGAAAATGAAGGTCACAGAAGAAAGATTCAAAATGCTACTCTCCTAATGCTGAAGCATCAGAAATGTTAGGAAATTGCTTCTTGTGAATTATAGAATGGAGCAACAAAAGCAATTAGTAATGTGCTTCTAGCTAAAGGCCTGTAATGTTTATTCCTTCATTGCAGAAGTATAATCTGAATATCTTGCTTCTTGCCTATATTCTTTGGTTACATAACAACAACCACAGCACTTCAAAAGTAATTTACTCTGTGAAATGCTTTGAGATGTTTTGAAGTGATACTGTCCTAAATAAATGCAAGTTTTGGCATGTGATTTATTTTTCACAAGTTGACCTTGCAGATTAATCATTGTCCTGTTCATGTGAGGCTTTCCCAAGCACAAGGTTCTCACAGTTGTTCAGTTTAGGAGAATAATTATCACAGACAAGAGGTAAGACAGTGTTCTTTATGGACCTTAGAAGCATTAGGAAGCAATTTATAGAATACAGTGGCTTATCCTAAGGAGGTGTTTATGTAACTTCAGGTTATTCTTTAGATAAACTGCTAATGTGTGAAGATTTTATCCTGCTTACAATGATTTATTGAGTGAAATACAATACTGCATATATTTTAGATTCTGGTAAGAATGAAAATAACATAAAACATCTGTATATTATACTTATGCAATAATTAATTTTACTAATGCATAATACTGTACACATTAGTTGGGTTTTATGGTATAGGAAAAGCCCAGTAGTGACCTTTATTATTTAATTAAATAATTACAGGAGCTTTCTGCAGTATATCATAGTCAGAATATTCCATAACTGCTTCAAATAGAAAGCAATGTTCCATATGTCACATATATTGTGACTAATTAAATAATTACTTAACCAGTAACTGATTATAACTTTCCTTTAATCAGTCACAAAAATCTAAAAAAAATGACATCCAAATATATCACACCGTCTTATAGTGTAGATGGCTGATAATTGCACCAAGGTTTGGAGGACTCCTTGTGATAGTATGGCAGACACTTGCAGTCAAGCATAAAGCCTGTTAATTGGAGTCTACACCATGCTCCATGAAATGACAGTCATAAAGTAACAGGGAGAGTGACCCGAGCTATGTCTGTGGCTCAGCTTCCTGTTCACGGGAGAGATTCCAATGTGGGCTAGTTGGGAAGCAGAAGTGTGGCAAAATCAACAGTCATTGTAAGTTACTGAGATAGTCACACTATGCTTTCTCGCCTGTACTCCCAATTGCACAGATCTCCATGAGTACCAAGTAGCACAAGCCTATCATGCTGCTGGAAGGGATCTCCTCAAGATGTCTGCCACTCTGTGAAAGTCGAGGGTGCGGGACATCTTAAGAATTCTCTCAATTGATCCTTATTTATCTATAATATTTTCCCAAGAGGGTTCAAACTGGCCACCACTGCTTCTTAGAGTTCAGTCCTGAAAGCATCCTTAACAGCGAAATGATCTTTCATGAAAAATGCTCCAACTGTGCCTATGATTGGGATGATTAAACTGGCCACAAACCCTAAAGAAATATTCACTGGAAAAATACAATGACTCAAAAAAGTGGGGCTATTAATATCATTCTTTCTAAAAAAAACAGAAATAAAACTCTTTGTACAGGAATACATTTTTCTCCATAATGTAATTTGGAAACATTTGAAGGTAAGTTCACAAATAAAAAAAAGAGAGAAGCAGACATTGAGCTATGGAGGGAAAGGTTAATGTGGTGACAAAGAGTTTGGTCAAAACGTTTGTTTTTAAAAAGGGTTTTAAAGGAGGAGAGAGAGAGAGGGCAGGCAAAAGGAGTTAGGGATTTTTAAATAAACCTTTCGCTTATCGATATAGACTATGTGATGCTTTGATGTGAAAAAGGACTGGGTTTTTATCCTGGCAGTGAGAGTCGGGAAATTTCCCAGCTCAGTGTGCCCTTCCCAGGAGAAAGTGCCAGCAAGGATGGGATTTTTATTCCAGGGGCTGGGGTGGGGGTGCGGGTGTTAACAGGGGTTTGGCCCGCTGTCCCCGGAGAGAGTTCAGAGGCAGACACAGGGAGTGCTGGGTACTGAGGCGGGCTGTTTATTTAGCCCAACTTGGTGCTCTGGGACTTCCTCACATTTGTAATAATGACAGCAATACAAAGGATAGCCCTCACCCCTCCTACAATCTCACCCCCACATACTCCTCAGGTCAACTCATGTTACCTCATGCCTCCCCCCATGGTCCCTCATACGTTTCATGCCAAGCTACACTTCTCCATCTAACCTCCCATAGCCCCCATATCTTCTATGCCAACCTTTGGCACTTCCATGCCTATTTGAACATTATACACTCTGGACAAGACCAATGAACCCTGTAGTAAGTTTAAGGACAATTTGACTTGGGCAACAAATTCTAGCCTTGTCAGTGACACCACATCCAATGAAAGAATAATTTTAAAAAGCCATTCATTCATAACTTTATGCTTTCTTAAAAAAACAATTTTTCCTATACCCCAATAAAAGTGTCAATCATCCAGACCCTTTAAAGTATCAATAGCAGAAACTGCAAACACTTGACATCTCTTCATCTTTTGTAAGTAGATATTATACAATTGACAGAATAGATCAGAGAGCAAGAGCTGCCCACCAAACAATGCTTTCCCTTGGGTGCAACTATTTCAAGAGAGTAATAGATGCCTGGGATCTCAGCCAAGAATACATAAATATTGCTTGATTAACAGCTCCTGCTCTCTGATCTATTCATGGAGGGTATGAGCAGCCATTGGGGTGGCTGGAGGGGCATAGATTAGCACGGGGGATCTGAGGAGCCACTGGGGTGGGCGAGGGGCATAGGTTGACAAGAAGTTATAAGCAGCCATGGGGATAGGCGGAGAGGCATAGTTGGCAAGTGGGCATGGGTAAGACCTTTTGAACTTACCTTTCAAAAGGTTCCCTCGTCCAGACTATGGTTCATGGCATATCTGAGGGGCAATGAACCACGAGTCCTTGGAGAGTTGGCCCAATTTCATGAAAATTGCAGAGGGCTAGGAGATGCCTATCCTCACAGTGGAGACAGCCAGGTCGGGGGTGCAGGGTGTGGGCTCACAACCCGGACCAGCCTGCACCCTTAACCCAAGCTGTTGAAAATTGGGGGCACCAGGAATGGGTCCAGGAATCCTGGAATTGGTTCCCAGCCACCATTTTTAAAGGTCTGAAGTGTTTCCCCAACCCTGCAAAAATCCAGCCCTTGGGTTCAGAAGCATTTATACTGAGGGTAACCATGATATGTTTTGTGATGATAATTAATACAGATACGTGAGGCAGTAGATTAAAATCCCACATACACTTCTTTCACTGATTTTTTTTTATATTGCAGCTATGTTTTAAAATTTGATGGAATCAAATCTTTTTTTACATATCTTGGTCATCATTCAAAACTGCACAGGGAGATGCAGTGCAATTATTCGAGGTTCTATACAATCGATAAATCATGCCACATGCTTCATGCAACATTTTAGGGATTACAGAAGCATTTAACATGGAAATGAAATATAATTAATTTAAGTTTTATTAAAATATTAAAAATTCAGAAAATATGGCCTTAATATGCTCTTGTAATTTCGATTCATATTTTTTAAGCATTCAGGCTTATGTAGAAACAGTTTGCCAAAGGAAATCTTGCAATGGACAAACCCACAACCTTCATTACCTAGAAAGAGAAGAGAGCAGGAGCATGGGAACATCCTTTACTCCATGGTCCCGTCCAAGTCACACACCGGTTCTTCATTGCCGCAGGGTCAAGATCCTGGAACTCCACAGGTAACTGTACTGTGGTAGCACCTTCACAAGGACTGCAGCTGTTCAAGGAGAAGGCTCACCAGTAGCTTCTCATTGGTAGCTTGGGGCGGGCAATAAATGCTGACCTTGTTGACAATGCGCATATCCACAGAATGAATAATAAAATAAGTAATGCCTTTTTGTGGGTAAAGCCAGTTAGCTCAGTTGGCTTGACAACTCATGTGTAGTTTGGAATAATGTAACAACGTGTGGTTCAATCCCTGTTTCAGCTGAGGTAGACTTTGGGTCCTGCACCCTGTAGTTTTTCATGGGATGAGGGCACCATTAGCTAGGCCAGCATTTATTGCCCCTTCCTAATTGCCCTTGAGAAGGTGGTGGTGAGCCGCCTTCTTGAACCCCTGCAATGCATATGGTGTATGTACATCCACCGTGCTGTTAAGGGGTAGTTTGGGACAATAACAGCATTAGCTGTGGTTAAGCAACCCTCAAATAATTGAGGGTGTTATCTGAAGAAGAAGCTTATTTTTTTTTTTTAAAAAAGTGAGAATGCTAAAAATACAGAGTAGGTTCATAACTATCAGAGAAGATAAAAGGCATGTCAATGTTCTGGATAAATCCCCTCCCTTACTTCAGATTTCAAGAAGTTTTTTTTATTTCTTTTCATCCCTATTCGCATAATTTATTTTACTCATGTTTCCTTTCTTCTCTTTTCATTTTCTTTTATGATTTTTGACTATTGACTATTAGGAAGGCATTGCATTCTCACATTGTTAAAGCAGAGTTGCAATTGGTAATCTTGAAAGCAAATACATTAGGGAATTAATAAAAACAGGAAATGGTTGGAAATGGAGCAAATACGAACTCCAGATCATACATTTCTGGTAAATGATGGGATATATTACTGGTTATGTATCTAATTGCAATTAAATTAGGATTAGGCCTAAAGTGCTACAATCTTGCTCCCCTCCTCGTACTGACAGTTTATATAGCTCGTCTTCAATTTATTTCTCCATTGAGTCAAAATAAAATTAAAAATTCCTTTTCCTACAACCAATTTTCTTGCAGATCAACCTGCCATAGAAAATAATTGCATTACTAGATAACAAAGGTAAATATTCCATGGTTTAAAAAAATGAACAATAAAAATCTTGGTAACCATCAGTTCTAATCAACTAATAATATATTGCTTCCTGCTTTTTCTAAATTCTGCTAGATATCTTTGTAATATAGCATAAATTTGTACACAAGGTGACCCAGAGAGAACTAGAAGGTTTTATTGTGAGTATGGGAAGTGGACTCACTAAGGTTTTTAAGGTGTTAAACTGACTTATTTTATTAATGAGGGGACACATGTTTGTAAATATACCATCATATGAATTATCAAGATGAACGAGAAAGATCACCACAAGTAATGCACAAAATATACACTATTACCTCCACGGGACACTTGTAGTCTCAGTTCCTGTGGTTCTCTAACCTAAGTTTGGGTCCAAAAATATCCATGATTTCTTTACTTAATGCTAAAATCTAGCAAAGTAGCTGCTTCTACAATGTGTAACCAGCAGGGAATCTTCTACACATGAAATCACCTGCATCTCCCAGTGTATAAAACTTTAAGTGAGGCATTAATGAAATGCAAAGCTTTCTATAAGACCTGGGCAAGCCAGCCCATCAAATCATCTGAAATATTTATTCTGTCTGCTGAATAATTGATAGAAGCATCAACTCTCCTGGTCAATTGATTTATTAAGGACTATTTGGAATTAAACAGCTTAAAGATATTAGATTTAGCATTGACCTTGCCTTGTTAGCATATTCATTTACCTACAGGAGCCACATTAGATATTGTTAATACATGACGTACCAGTCATGGCCTAGATCTTCTGAAATTACATTACCAATGCTTTGTGCGCTGCAGAACAGCCGATTTGATTGAGTGCTTCGTTTGTTATAATTAGATTTAGGCTGAAAGAGCCCTAATTTTTATGCTCCGCGTGTTAAACCAGAAATGTCATCACTGTGGTATTAATTTGTGGACACACAGCACTTGGGGACAGAGGGATTTTCTTATTTTATTATTATTGAAGACTCGACAGTGAGCTAAACCGACAGAGCTAACGTATTGTAAACTTCAATGACATTTCTTTGTAAAGGTGCTACCAGCTTAATATAGAGTTTGTTTGATGTTTTGTCATCTTAATGAAATTCCATTTAACACTTTGATCACCTGCATTTTGTGCCTTACACCATGAACTACCATTACCATAATAACTGATGTAAAAGGACAAATTGCCATTTGTAAACACACAAGACCTCAGTGAACATTTAATTAATGAATATTTTAAAAAATGGAAATACTATTAATCAGAAACCGGACACACTTAATAGGCAATAATTAACTGTTGAACTGAATTTATGTATTTTCTGATTGTGATCAGAAAGCATGAACTATTCTAGCTTGCCATTCTTGAACAGGTATGTATTACATTAGGTATGTGCTATAGGGCTGCTAGATAGTAATGTGCCAACACATCATGAACAACAGCAACAAATTACATTTAGATAACACCTTCAATGCAGGTGCCTCAAGGTGCCTCACAGGAGCATATCAACAAAATTTGACAGTGAGTCACTTGAGGATATATTAGGATAGACGACCACAAGCTGGATCAAATAGGAAGGTTTTATAAAGCATTTTAAAGGATGAGAGAGATGTAGTGCAGTTTCAGGAAGGAAATAAACCAAAATGCTGACCTCCTAAAAAAAATCCAAATCTTCACATAAAAAAGTGCTAAAATTACCCAAAAAGTCTGTCAGAATCTGAAACGAGAAAAGATAAGTTAATATTTTTGCAGTATATTTTTCATTGGACTGCATATTGACAGGTAAGTAATTTCCATTTTAGGACATAACAGGACAAAAGGGAAGTGAGGGACAAAGGGTAACGGTTAAACATCAATGCCTCATTCTGTTTTGTTCAGTTCCAAAAAGGAATTGCTGACCTACCAGTTTTCACTTGTAACTTCAACTGAAACATGATACTTTTGTCTCTCTTCCTAGATGCCGACAGACCGACTGTGTACTTTCTACTTTTATTTTACATCTGCAGCCTTTCTAGTCTTTCTTTTTATTGCCATCCTTATGGTGCTATGACCTTTTGACTTCTACCTACTTTATATATTTAAAATTATATAGTACTTCTATCGGTGGAATTTATAAATCCCACAGTGTCCCCAGTACATGACTGAACAACAGCAGTGAGCATACATTAACCTTTACTCTAATAAACAAATGGGCATCAATCATGTGACCAACAAAAGGTTATTACAGATTTTTAAGTAGCGAGATATCAGTTAATTTGCTATTTTATGTGCATTATAAATTGAAGAAGAGATTTCCAGCAGTAAGACAACAGAATGATTTAGAGTACTTCACAGTTCATGCAAGTGAAGGTAGTACATCTGTTATTTTGATAAACTAGTGATGAGTGTGAAACATGCCTCATCATGACTTTGCGCTTGTGATCGATTAGGTTTACCTGATAACAATGATTAAGATGAAGATCAGCAACACTAAAATCAACTTTAAACTTGACTTTAGAGTACAAACCAATGCCATAACATAGGATCAGTACAATATAGGCTTTGGACACATCACCTATTAAACTAATGTACTTCACCAAATGCAAAGTAAGGCCTGATGGATAAAAAGGTGCCTGTTTCCCACCAGGGAAAAAAAAATTTGGTTCAAAAGGCTGGTGATAAACCTTGACATGAATGCTATCTCAGTAAAACAGTTTGTACGGAATGAGGCCTGCTAACAACAAATGTAAATATAGACCAAGTTAGTAATACTTCATCAGTACACATACTTACAGTCAATGTGACTGATGATTTTGATTATATGCCAGGTGACTATAAATTGTAATGAAATCCAGAAATAACAACCGGAGGTCCATGTGTCAGGAGACCCAGTTTACAAGATAAAATAAAGAAAAGACTAGCATATTTGCAGAAGCCGGCAAGAAACAAAAAGTTAATTGAACCAACGTCACTTGGGAGCTCCATGGTAGTAGTTGATGAGAAAAACTCTAATCAGATTTGAGTATGCATCGATCCCAAGGACTTAATGCAATCATGAGGGACACCATCCAAGACCAACAACTGAATACATTCCACATAAAAAGATGTCACCACTTCAGTGGGAGGTGGTTGTTCTGTTATGGTGGTTTTAACTCAGTATTTGTTAGCTTCTTACTCTAGAAGAGATCTGGCTGGAGGCAATAGCCTTTTGCTGAAAACACATTTATTTAAATGCTAACTATTTACAATGGTTAAATAAGTCCAAGAAATAGCTCGAGCAACTCTCTGAGATGCTTCTCAGCCATCTTCTCTCAGTGAGTGACATCACTGTGACATAGCTCCTTACGCATATGCTTAATGGCTATTATTAGAGTTAGCCCTTTACTCTACATCTCCTCCCAGTTTGCTCTTCCCACAAACTGTGAATGTCATGCACTAATTACAGTTTCTGTCCAACTGTTACTTCCCCTGCCCCCAAGTCACTTTTGCCAAAGGCGTCAATCTCCCAACAGTGTTCTCGGCTCTCTTAGAAGATGTGGTTCCTTAGCGCCTCCTTGGAAGGCAAACACCATTGGTGGAATGGGATAGCAGCTTCTCACAACAGCTGGCTCCTGGGCTGTGACTCTTGGGATGCCCTGAATGTAAAGACAGTGAAGACCAATCAAAGAAAAACTGATTGAAGAGAGAACCCTCCAGGACTCAAACGATATAAACCTCTTGAAACAGAAAACAGCCCAAGTGTAATTCCTTCTCTCACCTTCTTCCCCATTGCCAACAGGGGAAAGGCAAAAGCACAGCTTGACAAAATGAAGCACTTTCAGCCTCTATGGAGAATTTTGCAGCCGCCTCATTCACCACTGAGGTGATGACAAAAGAAATATTCAATACCTGAGACATGAATGAATCTGGTAGATGAAAAGAAAAATGAAAAACATCCTGAAGACACTGCTGGATATGAGGAATGGAGGACTTCTCTACTATTCTTAGGGTAGGAATTTCTCTTTCTACAGGTAGTGGGATCACTTCCCACACTTGCTTCAGTGTGAGGCTGCTCTGCTGCAGACAATGAGATCTTGGGGCCAGCTGCAGAAGGTAGGACTGCACCATCATCAACAATGGAGTAACCTTCAGGACTGGAATCTGTAGGACGTTCCTGTGTAGTACTCTGGTCTGCAGACTTGCTTAAAAGTTGAACATTAGTAGTGGGTGTTTTTGCTACAAGAGTCTCAGCAGTAATAAAAAAGAAAGCTAATGTAAGTACTTCTTCAGGTAGTTGCTCTGTAACTAGCACTTTTGCCTGATGTTGTGGCCATTTCCTTAGATGCGATACAGCATTTATGCATTCTTATACTGCAATATGTTCACTTTCTTTTGTTGCACCATTTCTCATGTGTAAATCCCTCTCTGTGTGTCTTGGTAGTACAGTGTGACTGGTTATAGTTGGGTTTTTAGTTCAGCATTCTCTTTTCAATAGTTAGACTTTTCCAACTCTTCTTAATTTTAGTATATTCAAGCTTCATTTGATGCTTGACTTCTTCCCACAGATCATCTGTCTCTGTGGTAATTTCATTCTCTTGTACTCTGTTCCGAAAGAACGAATTAAGGTCTGACTGAGATCTTGTGGGTAGTCACCATCGATTTTGTGCATTCAGCTCCTGCTTTTTCCAGCCTGTCCCCAAAGAGGAGTAAAAGATCCGCAATACCCTCCTGTGGTCCTTGGAGTTGAGTAGAGGATGGTTGCAGTGTCACTTTATTCAGCCATGAGACTCTGTTAGATAACACTGAGACACCAGCCCCTGTGTCTACCTTGAATACGAATGGGTGCCCATTTACATCAATGCCAATACTGGTTTTTATTTTCCTTTATTTTTCTTCACTATCAAAGTCTTGAATTTCTTGGATGGAGATTCCTTTAACAGGTTTCTCCTTCTGTCTGGTACACACAGGTTTCTTGGAACTCCAGACCACTTTAGAATGGCCTAACTTGCCGTGCCCAATTCGGGTAGGGTATTCTTGCTGCTTTTTAAAATTATTTGTTCCTGGGATGTGGGTATCGCTGACTAGGCCAGCATTTATTGCCCAACCCTAATTGCTCTTGTTCAGGTTTAAGAGTCAGCTACATTGCTGTGGATCTGCAGTCACATGTAGGCCAGGCCAGGTAAGGACAGCAGATTTCCTTCCCTAGAGGATAATTGGCAATGGTTTCATGGTCACCGTCAGACTTTTAATCCCAGATTTTTATTAAATTTAAATTTCACCATCTGCCATGATGGGATTGAAATCTGGGTCCCAGAACATTGCCCTGAGTCTCTGCAATACTAGTCCAGTGACAATACCACTATGCCACTGCCTCCCCACGTATGGCCCTTTGTCCGGCCACAGTGGGGACATTAGGAAATGGTGGTTGGCACCTTTTCAGGGCATTTCCCAGGTGCCACCTTGCTGTTCTTATAGTATTATAACCCACAAATTGCACAATTTCATCAGGCTGCTCCCGGAAAATTTTGCTCGCATCTCTGGGAAAAGCTTTATTCTTCTGCCACTCTTCGGCCTTTCTGACCAGTTGTACAGCTTTGCTTAAATTTAAATCTTCCCAATATTGTAAGAAATCAGGGAGATGCTCACCTAAAACACCAACGACTATTTTATCTCTGATCAGGTCGTCTTTTAACGTTCCGCTGTAATGACTCAACGGAACGGACAGGTTTCAACAAGAAACCTAAATTTTATTACTGTGAGCTTTTTAGGTGCTACATGCTCGATCAGGACTTTCATCAGGAAGCCCCACCTCCTGGATTGCCCACGCTTAGGACTCAATGGTCAGAGCCTCCCAGAACATCACATGACCCCTTATAGACAGCAGGAGAGGCTATACCTTCAGTTACTGCATTTCCTCTCCTTTCCTTTTTTACAATTTCTATTTACAGGGAAATATTTGAATATCCAACAACATATACATATATACAACTCCAGGTGATTAAAGATCAAGTCTCTGAGGTGCTCTCTTTATACAGCTAGAGCGGCAAGTGATTTGGCAGCTCTACAGAGACATTGGACATGTCTATTCTAGGTCAATCTGTCACCTCAGGAATTGTTTTAATATACCTGATTCCATTTAGATTCATCAATTTCTGAAACTCTGTGCTGGTAAAGACTGTACCATTATCAGAATCAATGATTTCAGGTAGGCCATGTATGCTAAAACAGTGATTCAGCTTATTGATAGTTGCACTCGATGTTGGCGATTTGACTTCGTATACATCCATCCATTTAGAATGTGCATCTACAATCAACAAAAACATGGCACCTAAGAATGGTCCTCCTTAATTGATATGTAGTTTAATCCAGGGTTGACCAGGCCACTCCCACGGATGCAGGGGAGCTGAAACAGGCAACTTCTGTTGTTACTGACAATGCTTGCCCATGCTTTCAATGTCACTGTCAATGCTTGACCAATAGACATAGCCTCGTGCAAGCATTTTCATCTTTGATATGTCTGGATGCGCACTCTGAAGCTCTGTCAAGAGTGGTTCTCAACCTTATGATGGGACGACAACTCTTGATCCCCATCACAAAATTCCATCTTGGCAGCTTAACCCTGTGTTTCTGTCATGGAATAGTCTCAAACCTTCAGATACAGGTGAATTTGACCATCCTTGCAAAGCAAAGTCCCTGACTTTCTACAATATTGGATCTCTGTTCATTCAATTTCTAAATTGCTTTGCACACACAGGCGAGGAGTCCAAGAAATTCAGTAATAGCACAACTTCTTGTGGAACAGAAGCATGTACAATGCTATCTGGTAATGGTGGACGACTGAGGGAGATGTGTAAATCAGGGTGGTACATAAAATACGCACTTAATATCAGAACCCTACATTGTATTCTTGCTGAGACAGTTGGGGGGGCCCTATCCTACTGAATAAATCCATTAATGGTTTATGGTCCGACACAATGGTGAAATGTTGTCCATGTAGGTACTTGTGGAATTTCTTCACTCCAAATACCACTGACAAACCTTCCTTTTCTAGCTGGGAATAAACCTTCTCAGCTGTGAAGAGGGTTCTCGAGACATAGCCAATGGCCTTTCTGGTCCACCTTCCATTCTATGTGATACAACATAAGGAGAGACATCACATGTTAATATCAACTCTTTTGATAGGTCACAGTGTACCAATAAACATGACGAATGCAACAGTTTCTTCATTTTCACAAAGGCTTCTTCCTGTTGTGAATTCAGTGATCAACGGTGATTCTTTTATAAAAAGTGTAATGGTGCTAACACGTTGATAGGTTAGGCAAGAAACGGCTATAGTAGTTCATCATACCCAAAAAGGGCTTGAGTTCGATTACATTGGATGGTGAGGGTGCATCTTTTATTGCCTGAACTTTCTCTTCTACTGGATGCAAACCTTTGGAGTCCACCCTGTGACCCAGATAAATAACTTCTAGTGCTTGAAATGTGCATTTTTTCTTCTTTAACTGTACGCCGGCTTCTGTGAACCTTCTCAGTACCTCCTCCAGATTGGCCAAGTGTTTGGTCTTGGTTGTCCCTGTGATCAGAACATCACCTAGGTATATTACCACTCGGGGAAGTCCTTGTAAAAGACACTCCATTGTTCTCTGGAAGATATTGCATGCAGACGATACTCCAAAGGATAGGCGAGTGTACTGATAAAGACCCTTGTGTGTGTTAATAGTCATGTATTCTCTCAATGTGCTATCCAGTTCTAATTGTTGGTAGGCATGGCTCATATCCAATTTTGTATAGGACTTGCCTCCACCCAGCTTTGCATATAAATTGTCTATCCTTGGAATGAGGTACTTGTCTAGTTTTGCTGCTTTATGTCCAGTCAATTTATAGTCCCCACAAATGCATATAGTTTGGTCAGACTGAACCACTGAAACTATGGGTGCTGCCCATTCTGAGAATTGGACAGGTTGGATGATGTCCAGCTTTTCTAACCGGCAAGTTCTGCATGCACCTTCTCCTTCAATGCATAAGGCATAAGTCTGGCCTTAAAGAAATGTGGTGTAGCCTGAGGATCCATATATATCTTGGCCTGCATGCCTTTTAATTTCCCTAACTCATCTCGAAATACCATGTTGTATTTCCTTAGCAGTTCAGGAACTCCTCCTGTTTATAGATGAACTATCTCAGACCAGTTGAGTTTGATTTGATGAAAGAGTCAATGCCTTCACCCTTTTTTTGACTGCACTGATTAATTTTCACCCTCTCTATGACAATATTTTTATGAAGACTGAATTATGAGTCAAAGGCTCCGACGGCATTCTCGTGGGAGGCTGTCTCTTTGTTCACCCACTGTCTGGTCAGCACATTGTCTGCCATGCGCCCAACAGCATATAACAGAGTGCTGAATTGATCTTTATTTTCTTTACTTGCAAGACCTGAAGTGTTATGGTGCCAGGTAAAAGGTCTTCACCAATTTTGCCATTGCTCAGACTGTCTGGGGCTCTGTATATTTTGAAAAGGTTCTGGCAGGGGAAAAGCAGTAGTCATTTCTCAGCCCAGTTCGAGGTTGTCTTTTCCCGTGCTGCTTGTCTTGCCAGTCACTGAGCTGCCCTCATTATTTGGCCATCTCTGTGTGGTTGCTGGGTTGGTCTCGAAGTCCTTCACCTGCTGTGCTGCACTGTTGCTGGGTTTCACTTGAAGCTTTTCCTGCCATTTTCTATTGTTGCCCTGTGGTTAAAGGCACTGCTGCCAATGTCTGTTATCATGGTTTTATCTCTGGATTCATTAGCTTCTTATCCTAGAAGAGGTCTTGCTGGAGGCAATACTCTTTTGTTCAAAACACATTTATCTCCATGCTAAGTATTTACAAAGGTTAAATAAGACCAAGACATAGCCAGAGCCACTCTCTGAGAGGCTACTTAGTCATCTTCAGTGAGTGATATCACTGTGGCATGGCACACATGCTCTGTAGCTATTATTAGAGTTAACCCTTTACTCTACAGTTGTTGCATGGTGGGGGTGAGGGTATGCAGTCAGTATCTACACTATTTTCAAACAGTTTTCCTGGCAGCCAGATCACAACATGTGGCACAAGCACATAACTGCTTTGTTAAACTTCTTACAGCCAGTTACTGAAGGAGGAGACAAGAAATCAATCTTTACTTAGTTTTAGTTTCATTCACAAAGAGAGAAATGACAAATGCATCTTTCCTAACTCTATAAACCACCGTAGGTGTCAGTAAATGCTTCTTTATACCTTTTTTAGATATGTGAAGGAATTTCATCTCTCAGAGGGTAGTGTTTGTCTGGGATTCTCTACCTCAGAGCACTGTGGAGGCTAGATCACTGAAAGTAGTTAAAGAAGAGATAGATAGATTTTTGAAATACAGGGGAGTTGAGGGCTATGAGGAGTTGGCACGAAAGAGCAGTTGAGGCCTGGGGCAGATCAGCCATGATCTTTTTGAATGGTGGAGCAGGCTTGAGGGGCCAAATGGCCTCCTCCAGCTCTTATTTCTTACATTCTTAGAGCTGATGATACACTCCAGCCCCCATTGCCACCTCCCCACTTCCCCCAGTACCTGTCGCAGAAGGACTCAAGTGTACTGATGAAGTGCCTCTTTATACTCTTTGGAGTACTCATTAGTGCATAAACAAATTAACTAATTGGCAACCTCTTAAAGGTGTACTGTAACTAGAACAAATGCATCAAAGGAAACTTATTAAATTAAGATGCCATAACCAGGAATGATGATGCACTTCAGCCCCTGAGGAAGGTGTCAGGAAGATATAATAATTTTCATAATGTTATTTGGAATTTATTGTAAAGTAGAGCGATAGTGGGGTCTATGGATCTGTGTGTGTGGGTGTCATATGTGTGTGTGTGCAGGGGGGTGGGGAGTGCGCAGGTGACTTAATTGAATTAGAGACAGCTGGTCTGAAGACTTTGATATAAAAAGAGAAGCTAGGTTTAAAATGCTAAATAGGTAAACATGGGTGAAGGGTTAGAATGTGAGATGTAAAGGGAACAGTATAATTTTTAAATCAAACAGAGTAGCTTGAATTTAAAAGAGGGGGTGAAATGTTACACCCAGAAGTAGTTCAGAAAAAGTGTGTTTATTTTTCCCAAAGATTGCAGATAAAATTGGGACTATGATTGGGAAAATGTTGGGACTTAGATTTTTATCATTAGAGAGGTAAAGTCCAAAGACATAGCGAAACAATGGGAATTTGCATTCAAAAGGGAAAATGTGTATGAAGGAAAGAAGGCTGTGTGTAAGGGCAGGCATTTTAAGACCTAACAAGAGTGTGAAAAGCCTCAAGCTGCTGTATACAAGGAATTGAAGCTGAGGAAAACTCACTTTGAATTTGACTGCCCAGGGTGTGTGCTTTGCCTGGGCCTGTTTAAATCTATACATTTTATGGTTGCCCTAACGAAGGTATAACTGGGAGTCAGATTAATTAGGGGATGTAGGAGTTATTATAGTACTAATTCATAGACATTTGTAGGTGTTTAAAATCATTTTTTATTAATAAATCATTAATTTAGTTTTGTTAGAAACCTCCAAGCCTCAGTGGCCTTCTTTTTTCTGAATTCAAAGCCCGCATCTCAAAATAAATACAAATTGCTAATAGTTGTGGCATCTGCTTCAAGTTTCCTGCTGGGATTTGAGCAGTTTGGCATTTATAATCCACCTGCCATTAAAAAGGCCTCAAGGGTATTGGTGGACAGCACATGCTCCTTCTCCAGTGAGACCTGGGCATGGAGTAACCATGGGAGAGAGGCAGGCAGTCTGGCCGAATGACCCCTTTAACCACCTGCTGGCTGGACTTGATTGTCTCTTTATAAGTACACAAATAATTATCTAATGAATACCTCCCACCTATGTACACTTAACCTTAACTTATACAAGTAACGTTCTTAACTGGGGAACTGGAACCTAAGTCCCTCCGATAAATTTAGGCTGGTTTACCCTTGTTCATATCTGCAGGTGAGAGGGTGTGATAGGTTGTGATCATCCTCCAAATGATACAACCATGCCTCCCTTACATTCCTCCTCAAGAAAACTTAAGTGGAACAGGGTTCCCACAGGGAAACCCATTGTCTGGATTCCTATGGGGTAGGCAAAAAATAGCAAAGCCCGAAATTAGTAACTTCAGGACAATTGCGTGACCCAGAAAGAGGAAGGAAAGACTACTTAACTTCTGAAGTATCCTGAAAAATTACCAGTTTAGTTTCCACCAGCTTCTCAAATCTTTATTTCCACAGAAAACAGCTGCCCAACAATCTTGGACATCGATTGTACATATGTGTAAAGATGGCAGAGGACAGATCTGGCTCCAGGGAAACACCAGGCCTCAATTTGACGTCATGGGACCTTCATTACACTTTCATAAAGAAGCTCTTGATTCCACTGCTGGAACTTTCCTGCACTTTTCAATTTGTCTTTGGGAGATGTGCATGATACACATTATGGACTGAGATCAAGTGTTATGCATTTCTGCCCCAATATCCCCAATTGCTTTCATTTATGGGGTGTAAAGGGCTTAAAATTAGGTTTGAAGTTTCTTCAACTAAACCAATCAGATATATGTGTGAGTAATCTAAAAGTTCAATAATTTGTAACCTAACCCAATATTGCTTCTCCATCCTAACATTCCTCTATGTAATAAAAATCAATCCCCCTTCAGTCTTTTGGCAATCTTGCTTTGGATGTCCTCTAGTTACAAACCAATAGAAATAGCTTTTCCCCATTTCTTTTACCGAAACCTTTTGTTAGCTAATTTGCAAGGGCTGAATTTTCCCCCCATCGGGTGGGGGGGTGGGGGGGGAAGTTGATAGGCGGGCGTGTGCGGGCACGCTTCCGATTGGCACCCCTGATTGGGGGCACGGCGCCACTTTACATGGGTGGGCTAATTAAGGCCCGACCAGCGTGACATCTGCACAGAAGCACTATGCGCTTCCTGTGCGGGCGGCAGGGTAATGCCTAAAATCGAGAGTGCACTCTTTCTCGCATGCACACGAAAGAACGCACTCATCTCCCTGAGGCTAAGTGCTTCCTCAGGGAGATCGCCTCTACTTTCAAAAAACACTAAAAAATAACATCTCCCTAATATGTCCCCTTATGTGACAATGTCACATGAGTTGGGACATGTTCATAATTTCCAAAAAAACTTTATTAAAATTTTTAAAACACTGCATGAAACCTCATCCCGCCTGTGGATGAGGTTTCATGTTTCTTTCTAGTTGCTGCCGGGGCTCCTGGCCTGCCCGACAACCTTAAGGTTGGATGGGCAGCTCCACTAATTACTTTAATTGATCTGTTAATGGCCTCAATTGGCCATTGACAGGTGGGCGGGCCCACAGCTGATTTTGCTGCACCCCCGACATCCTAAAAATTTAAACGGGGCGGGGTGATGTTGGGAGTTCCGCCCGACGTCACCGCGTATCATTTTACACATCGGCGAGTGGGCCCTGCCCCCACTTGCCGTCGGTAAAATCCAGCCCCAAAAGTTTGATTAAAGATTGATAATAAACGTTAATCTCCTAATTCTCCTCGATGGGACCGATCACCGTATGGTTCAGAATTCTCCTATGGGTGGCATTTTATGGCCCCAAGTCAGCAGGGGTGGGGCCAAAAGTGCAGTGAGCCAATCAAAAGCCCGTTGACTTTGGCGGGACAGGAAAATCCTGCCGGTGAAAAGGTCTGTAAAATTCCACCCTATGTTTCTGTTTTAAAATTGAAAAATAATTCAATTGCCTTCCTGCATTTTGTGAGATGACTTTTGTCATGATCCCATCAAAATAACTTCGAACACCTTTCATTGTAACTTAGAGCTATAGTCATAGAGTCATTTCAGCACAGAAGGAGACCACTCAGCCTATCAAGTGCATGACTTGAATTAAAATGAAGTTCACATGACATCAAACAGAGGCCTGCTGTTTCTTTACATTGGTGCCATATCTAGATGCTGTTATATTTACGCAAATGTGCATTGTCTTGACTATCATTACAATGGTCTTTATTTTAATGACTACTGCATTATACATTAAAAAAATAAATAAATGCTTGAATATTGTTATATGACTATAAATAAACACAGAAGTTCTAAAGGTGCCCATTTGTGTTTCATTTTCATGGTTTATATTATCATAATTGCTTGAATAAGTAGTGGACATATTACTCATCCTAGAAGATCAAGGAGTGATCTGATCAAAGTGTTTAAAATGTTAGCAGGTTGTGTTGGAGAAGATACAGAGGGTCAGGAACAAGGGAACATAATTGTAAAATTAGAGCTGGGTCATTCAGCAGAGAAATCAGGAAGCACTTTTTCACCACAAAGAATGAAAATCTGGGACCCTCTTCCCTAAGAAGCTATGGTTGCTAGGAAAATTGAATCTTCTAATCCAGGGAAAGGTAAATTATTGTGTGGGAAAGAGTATCAAAGAACATAGAACAAAGACAGGTAAATGAAGCTGAGGTGCAGATCAGCCATCATCTGATAGAATGGCAGAACAGGCTCAAGAATAGTCTATTCTTACTTCCAATTAATCTTAAACCCATCTATAATTCTAGATCATATTCGACTATGGTGGTAGCCCGTACTTACATGATAGTTTTAACCTTTTAAATTCTAGATGTGTAGGTCACATTTGTATTTATTTTGAGAATTATGTTCACTGATTTTTTTTAATGAGTTATGCAGCAGCAGGTACTCGAGCAATGGCTTATGAAAAACTCTGATTAGATTTTGGTTTAATTGTTTTAGGCAAATGAAACCTGCCGCAAGCTTGCCTGTAACATGAAAAAGAACAAAACAACAAGCAGACTCTCAGCACACTACTGCTGCACATCACTTAGGCATTTTTTGTTTCAAACATTTGCTCTATTTAACTTAATTAATCCCAGTTGAATTTCCAAACACATCTGACATTCCACCAATGAATGTCCTACCATTAAATTCAACAGTTTTGTTTCTTAAACTAATTCCAAGAGACTCCTCGACGACAACATAATTGCCCAATATAAAAATGAAAACACTATCATCAGATACCAATCATAGTTTGAACTCATTTAAGATTGTTTCTTTTAAACCAATTAATCTTATAATAACCTCCCCTAGAGATTTCCACTATCACAGAAGCCAGTCTTCAGCCATTTCGAATCACTTGTGATATCATGAAATGGCTGAGCTCACTGGATACAACAAAGACCATGGGCCCCGACAGCCTGGCTGTAGTGCTGAAGACTTGTGCTTTTGAAGTGGTTGCGCCAGAAGGCACACTGCCCCAGTGCAGCTACAACACTGGCATCTACCCGACAATGTGGAAAATTGCCCAGGTATGTCCTGTTCACGAAAAGCAAAACAGATCCAACCTGTCCAGTTGCCACCCTGTCAGGCTGCTCACAATCATCAGCAAAGTGATGGAAAATGTCATTGACAGCCTGATCAAACAGCACCTACTCAACGATAACCTGCTCGCCCATGCTCTGTTTGGGTTCCGCCAAAACCACATGACCCCAGACCTCGTCACAGCTTTGGTCCAAACATGGATAAAAGAGCTGAATTCCTGAGCTGAGGTGAGAGTGATTGTCTGCCATTATGAGGTAAGAAGTATGGATGTTCTCTGATGATTGCACTGTTTTCAATTCCATTCACCAGTCCTGAGATAATGAAGCAGTCTGTGCCCACATCCAGGAAGATGTGACTGGTAATCAGGCTTGAGCTGAAAAGTGACAAATATCATTCATTTCAAACAAATCTACAACAAGAGAGAATCTAACCAGCTCCTCTTGACGTTTAATGGCACTATCCTCATCAAACCTCCACCACCAACAATTTGGGTGTTAGCATTGACCAGAAATTAAACTGGACTAGCCACATAAATACTGTGGCTACAAGAAAAGTCAGAGACTGGGAATTCTGTGGTAAGAGACTCACTCCCTAACTTCCCAAAGCCTTTCCACCTTCTACAAGGCATTAGTCAGGAGTCTGATTGTTTTCATATACCTCCATGGGATGTCAGACCAGCATTTGTTGTCCATTCCGAATTTCCCTTGAGAAGGTGGTGGTGAGTGGTGAGTCCTTCAGGACTTGGCCAGCTCAATTAGTGATGGTGCTACTGAGCCACTCTTGGTGATGGGCATTGAAGTCCCCCACCCAGAGTACTTTCTATGTCCTTGCTACCTTTAATGCATCTTCCAAGTGGTGTTCAACATGGAGAAATGCTGACTCATCAGCTGAAGGAGAGTGGTAGGCGGTAATCAGCAGGAGGTTTCCTTGCCCATGTTTGACCTGATGCTATGAGTCTTCATGGGGTTGAGTCAATGTTGAGGACTCCCAGGGCAACTCCTTCTCAACTGTATACCTCTGTTGGGTCTGTCCTGCTAGTGAGACAGGGCATACTCAGGGATGGTGATGGAGGATTTTCAGACATTGGCTATTATGTGTGATTCAGTGAATATGACTCGTTTGTGGGACTGCTCTTCCAATTTTGGCACAATTACCCCAGATATCATAAGGAGGACCTCGCAGTGCCAATTGGGGCAGGGTGTACCATTGTTGTTTCCAGTGCTTATGTTGATGTTGAGTGTTTCATCCAGCTTTATTCCCTATTGATTTTTCGGTAGTGTTTTAGTATAAATGAGTGGCTTGCTGGGCCATTTTAGGGAGCAGTTGAGTCAACCACGTTGCTATGGGCGTGAAGTCATATGTAGGCCAGACCAGGTAAAGATGGCAGATTTCCTTCCTTAGAGGGCATTAGTGAACCAAATGTATTTTTACAAAATCTGATAGTTTCATGGTGATCATCAAGGAGACTAGCTTTTAATTCCAGGTTTTAATTAATGAATTGAATTTAAAATCCTCCAGCTACCCTGATGGAATACCTTCCATTTCTCTAGATGGGTGAAGCTCCAACAAGAATCAAAAAGCTCGACACAATGCAGGAAAAAGCAGCCCGCCTGATTGGCATTCCATCCTCCACCTGAAACATTTGATCCATCCACCACCGGCATGACATAGCTGCAGTGCAGCAACTTGTCAAGGCTGCTCCAGCAGCACCAGTGGTTTAGCAGAGGATGAGGGAAGCATAGAAAATTGGGCAAAGAGAAGAGAGTTCTAGCCGCCCATGATTGTGTGGAAGATATGCAGGCAAAGCTAGGGCAGGATTTTCCCTTTGTCCGGCGGAATGGTAGGTGGGCCTGGGAACAACCACGATCGGCCAATGTGAAACGCGCGCTGACTGCCTCAAGGTTGCTGGGTTGGGGGTGGGAGAAGCGCGAGCGCAGAAATCTGCGCAGCCATGGGGCGCGCGTACTGAAAGCTACCTTAAGGAGCTGAAGGATTTTAAAATGAAAAATAAAGATTTTAAAAATAAGGGGAACGTCTCCACGTGTGACTCAGTCACATGAACAGACACATCTTAAACACGACGTTTCAATTTTCTTTTTAAATTACTGTTGGAAACCTCATCCCGCCCGTGGATGAGGTTTCCTCAAAAAAGCAAAGGCTGCCTGGCCTATTCGCCTGCCCGCCAACTGTAAGGTTGGATGGGCAGTGAAGAATAGGATTAAATTAATTGATTAATGGCCTTAATAAGCCTCTTAACTGTCTGCAGGCATGCTGCTGATTCTCGCGCGCATCTGCCATCGTGTCATCATCGCGCAAGTGCACAATGAAGTCATGATTCGTGCCCATCATCATTGCGCACTCTTTTACTCCCAATCAGGTCGGTTGCGCGCCCACCCATGGGACGTAAAATTCTGCCCTAGGATCTCGGGCCATTCCTTCAGCCATGTACCAATAGGGAATATTGCCCCATGTATGATTACACACCTCCTTATCCAGGGTGGTTGCACCACAGTCTGAACTGCCGGGTTTCCAGTGCTTCCTGTTTTTTAATTGTAATATTTAACACGTTTACTCACATTGATATTGGTTCCCCACATTGACTGGGTTTCTTATGGGGTGACACTTAATAAAAAAATCAATTGACCTCGAATTTCTCTGAACTTTTCAGCATAACTATTGTTTAAGAACAGCACTGCCCTGTTTTTCAGAATCAGAATCACAGAATCACACAGTGCAGAAGAGGCCCTTCAGCCCATCGAGTGTGAGGAACACCTGACCTACCTACCTCTCGCCATTTATCAGCACTTGGCCCATTGCCTTGAATATTATGACGTGCCAAGTGCTCATCCAGGTACTTTTTAAAGGATGTGAGGCAACCCGCCTCCA
This sequence comes from Carcharodon carcharias, assembly GCF_017639515.1. Classification (NCBI taxonomy): domain Eukaryota; kingdom Metazoa; phylum Chordata; class Chondrichthyes; order Lamniformes; family Lamnidae; genus Carcharodon; species Carcharodon carcharias. The sequence continues at coordinate 17,319,766 of NC_054492.1, read as the reverse complement.
CCACCCTCCCAGGCAGTGCATTCCAGACCATCACCACCCTCTGGGTAAAAAAGTTTTTCCTCACATCCCCCATAAACCTCCTGCCCCTCACCTTGAAGTTATGTCCCCTTGTGATTGACCCTTCAACTTTTTATCCAAGAACTTTGTACATAACCTATCTAAATGAGTTTTAAGCTGTGACTTTGTACTCATATGTTTCTTCAATGGTTTGTGCCATTTCTGAGATACATGCACTGAGACCCCATTGTTATGAGCTTGTTAAAGAAACCAAACACCCAGCAATTAATCGATAAAACTATGCCACAAAATTTCACATGTTAAGCAAATACAAACTTTATTGCATATAAGAATTAAACAAAGCTAGCACTATTAACTTAACACTGTGGTTTACCAAGTCTTATGCTATAAACTCAGTTCCACTTCTTACTTACTCCCCCCACAAAGACATCCCTTATCCTATGAAATCTTGAAGGTTCATTCACTTTTCCTGGGACCAACCCACAGCTCTCTAGAATTTACTTTAATTCTCCTTAGTAGTCCAACTATTCCTTCAAGGTAAGATTCAATGGGGTTCGTCCTATTTTGGCTATGTGGCCCTTCACCTTTCCCTTTACCAGCCTCACAACAGAGGATGCTTCAGCTTCTTGCTCAGGGCAGATATCCAACTGCTTTCCCACAGCTTTCCAACCTAACTTTGATGACTGCTTTCTGCTACAGGGGTCTGTGAGGACCACTGTAGATTTCTCTACTAGCTGCAAGCTAGACCAAAGCTTTGAGCTGTCTTTCCCTCATGAAATTGAAACTCAATTTTCTGTTTCTGTCAGTAAACACACACAGAAATGCTTTGGGATGAATCAACCAGGAATGTAAATGAATTACTTTACTTTCAACATAATACTTCAATTTTGTAACCTTTATGAATAATTTATACTGTTAATGGATGTAATTGCCATCTCTCCAGAACTGCAGGCCCTCTTAGGGAAGTCTCCTGTTTACAATCTGGTCTTACTTCGTTTAGACCAGGGAACTTTTTACATAATTTAAATATCTTGTTAAATGTAGACCTTTGGGCTCCCCAACAAGACCAGAGATGGGGTCACTCATTGTTTAGGTTTTACACCTCTACCACTGACCTTGTAAGATGAATGCAAGTTACCTTTTAAGTGTAGCAAACCCTGGCTTGTTTGAGTTGCATTACAACAGAGTCGCTCATCCTTTTCTCAATCAGATGCCACCATTGTCTACAGTTTAAAATTTAATTCCTAAAACTAGAAGTTATATTCTAAAACATATGGAATATGAATTTGATTTTCACAACACCATGCAAAAGTCCAGCTCCAGCTCGTTTTCTGGATTGATGCAAATAATACACTGGTGTAAATTTATGCCTAAATACTTAGGTTCAGAACAGCCTGAAGTCTTGAAACATTGATGTAACTGAGATTTCTGGAGTTTGATGGTGATTTTCTTACACATTTTTTATAATTCTGACTAAGACCTGCAGCATATTTTTCCCAAAGTGTTATTAATCTCAGCGTAGCCAAAATTAGTTGGACTTCTACAGTCCTCGAGCTGGAATGGCACTCACAATGAGCAAAGTCCATTCTGCATAATAATGGAAAAGGATGAAGAGAAGTTAAGGGAAGAGGCACTGAGAGTGTGATGCCACAGAAGAAGAGAGTGGCACAGTCATTGTAACCCCAACTGGTAGTGCTGCATTTTTATTTGTTTTACGCCAGTTTATATGTTCCAGTTTAAGGAAATAGGGTTTGCTGGAGATGCTGGTATAAATGCCCATCAGCAAGATCGGGCTAGAAAGAAGTGTTAATGTCTGCGTAAGTACGATCTTAGGAGTTCAGTGTCATTCATTGTGAAGAACTTTGGGATATCCTGAGGATGTGATTAAGGTACTACATAAAAGGTCAGTTCTTCCTTTCTCAAAAATGTGATTATCATTTTATCACTTGGCTTTACATAAAAGGTTTACGTATATTTCATCAAAAAGCTGAGATCCCAATGAAGATCATTTAACATAGCTCAGTTGAAGCATTGAACCTTAGTGTTGGACAATTGTTTACCAGTTGGTTACATTTTTAGCTCAGCATGCAGAATTCAACTTCAACCAAACTCAATATATCAAAGCCTTTTCTAAGTGAAATTAGTCTGTGAAGAATCAAGTTACTTCTCAGCAGCTTTGAATCTACAGCAAAAAATAATGTTCACAGTTTGCATTAATTGGTATTAATTGTCAGTCTCACTCCAAGAGATCATCACATTCGATGTCATACATAGAACTGTCATACTGATATGAAGGATTTCTTTCCCAAGATTTGATCAAATCATTTTTTTGGGACACTCAGTCAGAGATTTTCCTGCAGCTGCCTTTGGGGGCCACTAGATGCAAAGAAATTCTCCTTTCCAAGGATACATCTAAGCCCCTTTTGAAAGATACGATTGAATCTACTTCCATCGGCTTTTCAGGCAGTGCGTTCCAGATCATAATAAATTGCTGCACAAGAAAGATTCTCCTCACTTCCACCCTGGATCTTTGCTGACTGCTTGAATCACTTTAAATCTGTATCCACTGGTTACTCGCCCTCTTGCCAGTGAGAATAGTTTTTCCCTGTTTGCTCTATCAAAACCCTTCGTAATTTTGAACACCGCTATTAAATCTCTCCCTTAATATTCTCTGCTTAAGGAGAATAATTGCATCTACTTCAGTCTCTCCACCTTATTGAAGACCCTCATCCCTGGTACCATTATGGAAAATCTCATCTGTACCTCCTCCAAGGCATTTAACAGCCCTCATGAAATGTGGTACCCGCCTTGGCTTTCTTTTGGGTTGCCTATTCTCTCCCTCTCTTCATTCGCTGAAGAAATTAGGGCTGATTAAAGTTATCACCATGCTTCCTGGCAGGGCCCAGAAGAGGGGGAGTGCACAAGCTGCAAAACACCGGGGGCCTGTGCTCTACAGAGGCCTGGGCTCATTCTCCACCATCACTCCCAGCGCCTCCATTACTGCTGCTCTCCCCTCCCCCCCACCCTTCACATCACTTCCTGTCCCAAACCGGAAACCGTCCAACAGGGGCTGTAAGGAGTAGTAGTTTCCCAGGGTTAATTGTTGGCTTCTACATGTGTTCTGAGAGTTAGAGGTCAATGTTTGAGAGTTGCACACGTTTGGTATGGTGACAATGCCACACAAGTCCTGTTAGATTTACTCCCTTGCTCTATGTGTGTCTTATGCTCATGTACATTTCTTAACAATTCCTCTCTGCTGTCCATTTGTAACCAGCCCTCCAGTCCAAATTCTAAGAAGCCCTTCTCGAGTGTCAAACCTGGGGGTGTGAGGAGACTACTGTAGGACATCCTGAGCTGAGGATATTTCTTATGTAAAGATGAGTTCTTTCAAAGCTATGGTCAATAGCCATTTTTAATTATATTGCACCTTTTAGATATTTTTAAATGTTCCAGGTTTTTTTTTCCTCAGATATGTTAAAGAGAAATGGACAGTGGACCAGGAAGGGAGAGAATAGAAGAGCTGATTGGTCAGAAAAATGGGTTTTGAAAAGGCTTTTAAGGGAGAGGTGGAGAGGCAGAGAGAGGGATTGGGGAAGGAATGCTAAATGGTAAAAGGAGAGGCTGCATAAAATATCACATTGGTGACCAAATATGGCCAGAATAATGATAATTCATACATACCCCATCAGAAAGATCAGCAAAACTAATTATTTGTTTTTTCTGTGTCTGTGTTTACATATTAAGTGTCATTTTTTTGTAAATGCGTCAGGAAAGTGGCAGAAATATGACTGTAGAACTGGCCTTCTCCAGTATTAAAGAGCAAGGCCTATAACATGATCAGGATGCTAGGCCTCACCACCTCTTGCTGTCTTAGAATAGAACCTTCCTCTTTGAGCATTTATTCCACTAATTCAACAAGGATTCAATCACAGGACATGCCCTAATCTTCATCAATCAGCAGAGGACAGGCCTCCAAAGGGGCTCGGAAACATGGGGAAGAACCTGAGCCCATGATTTTTCTCCCTGGCCATATTTACCAGCATGAGGGCCCAGCCACTTTCAGGCCTACCTGGACCTCAATTTCTTTTCTGCAGGGAACTCGGGGCAGCAATTGGATGCCCCACTGCAGATTGCTGGTTCTAAGAATGTGTGAAATGGTCTGGCTCTCAAGTTGGCCTGAGTGACATTCAGAACCTCGGAAGAGAACCCCTGATTATGTTGCTCACTGCCATGTAGAAACAGACCCCTGGTCACTCGTCAACACCTCCACAAGTGTCCACTGTAGACATATGTTCCTTAAAAGTGAATGGCAGTAAGCTATTCGTTGGAGTGGAGTTTAGTGGCAAGTGACAGCAGTATCACAAGATCAAACTTGCATTCACTCTACATCCACATGTGCACTTGGAACAGGCGTTGCTGTAAGTGATAAAGAATAGGAAGTCTAAACAATTTTAATCCACACAACTTTGACCCACTGAGACAATTAATAGCACCATTGCTGCCATTTTGTTTGAGATCAGCTAACTCGGCACAGGTTCAAATTGAAATTTTCCTGGCCTATGAGCTCAGCTGTTCACTGGATAAGCTCACTAAGCCCCTTAAACTGAAATGTTACGACCCTCTGCTTTCAGTCCACCATGTGCAATCTTGCTGGGTGATTGGTTGGTAAGAGCATAATTCAGAGGTCTCGCAAAGACATGTAAACTGCTGAGCTGTTTAAATTATATTTACAGGTGTGGGGTGTGGGATACTTCATTTCAAGGCACTTTGCGTTTTAACCATATAGTTAAGAGTATTTGCCAAGACTCATTTTGGGACAGCTGACAGCTGTTAAACATCCAGAAAGTTTAAAAAATATGTCTGCATGTAAGTTATGGCATTTGTGGTGCATCAAATGGTCACAGGAATCATAGAGATCACTACAAAATAGTTATGAAATGCCAACAGGTTCAATAAAATGCCACCAGGAAGATTCAATATTACCAGGATAGAGTTTCAGCTTTGGGCGGAAGCAGCAATCTGGGCACAAATTGCATTCAAATTTGTGCGAATATTTAGACGTATTTCCTTTTTCCCCCAAGGGCAGGATTTTCCCTTTGTCAGGTGGGCGGGCCTGGGAGCGACTGGAAAATGGACCACCGCCTGCGATCGGGCCCTGGCTGCCAATTAAGGCCCGCCCAGCAAGAAAGGTGGCTCTTCACTGGTCGGCAAGCAGGGGGTGTCAGCCTCCAATGGCGACCCGGCGGCTGGTTTAAAAGTGGCCCCGGCAGCCCCTGCATAGCTCCTATGGAGGTCATTCCCTGAGCCGGCACTATGGACCCAAGTGCAGCTGGACATGGCAGACAGGAGGGCAGGTTGGGCGGGCACTCGGCCCCCTCCATTCCACTTCTCTGATGAGTGTCTTGCCATCCTCCTGGAGGAGGTGACTGCCATCAGGGACACCGATGTCCCAAGGGATAGGAGGAGGAGGCCACTGCACCTCACCAAGAGGGCATGGGAGGAGGTTCCAGTGCTGGTCAGCAGCTGTAATGTGGTGTGGCTCTCCTGAGTGCAGTGCTGGAAGCGCTCCAATGACTTGCTATGCTCAGGAAGGGTGAGTTCCATGTTGGCATGGGACAGTGTGCAGATGTGTTAAGGCCTGATCGACCCCTGTGGACCTCAGGGGTGTCTGAGTCTGAGTGCCAACCGTCAATCTCGCCAGAGCTGGCCAAGGGAGTGAGCCCTGGCTGCTTGGACTGAGTTCCCCGTAGCTCGAGGTCCATGGCTCGGATGTGCCCTGGGAGATGGTCCTCAGGTGGGGGTTGGCCAGGCTGCAATGGCGCTGCAGGTACAGAGTGGATTAATCAATGCTCCTCTGTTATTCCAGGAGAAGGCAGCCCACAACAATACAGAAAGGTCACTGAACGGTGGAGGCCCCACTAGCCTCCTAATTCTCTCGAGGTTTGAGCAAAATGCCCTTGAGCTCAAGAACTGGCGTGGAGAGGCGGGGGTGCCAGACAAAGATAAGAGTGCAGTGCACAGAGGTGAGAATTTTGGCTTTTGCAACCATTCTAGTTTAGTATCTTCATTGATGTGAGCCTCAAACCTGGAGTGCCCATTGTCAGGAAGAGATATTAATGTGTATAATGTTATTGAATTTTTTTTGAAATAGAGGTTTAGTCTGTGTTCGTGTGTGTGTTCATTGGATTAAAACCAGCTAGTCTGGGTACTTTGATATATAGTAGTTTTGATATGTAAGCAGAGGTAGAGGTTCCATTTGCATTTTGTTGCATTCAAGTGTGGGAGTGAAGTCTTGCACCTAGCTAGGAGACACCAAGCAATGTTTATATTACTAATAAAAATTGGTACTATGAAAGGGGTTCAAAGGGCCTGGTGATACAATGAAAATTTACATTCAGAGAGAAAAGCTGAGTATAACATAAAGCAGTTTTGTGTGTGTAGGTCAGAGACATGTAAGATCTAAGCCTACAACTGTCTGCAAAGGAACCAAATTGAAAGGAACCTTTGAATTCATAAGGTGAAAATGCTTTGCCTGGTGTTTGTTTAAGTCTATTGGTTATTGTTGCCTTAGTGAAGATTAATTTGGGAATTTGTTAAAAGTTATGATAGTAGTAAATTGTCGTCATGTGTATGTGTTTAATACCTTATAAATTAATAAATGTTTCATTTAGCTTGATATAAAAACCTCTGGAGGCTTGGTGGGTTAATTTCTGACTTCAGAATTGCATCTGAAACATACCAATTGAAAATATAGGTTATGACAGTTGTGTAAAGTTTCCCTCTGGGATTTTAAATAACTCAGCCTTTACAACCTGCTATGTCGTAACACCACTGATCATTGAAAGATGATGACACCATGTTGCAGATCTTCATTGTCTCACCAGGGCAGCCTGGCATGCACAGTGACAGTGTGATGAGTTAAACTAATGACATGTCCTTCTTCTGCCTTTTAGGTTCACCAGCAGGTGTTTGATCTCTGGACCCTGAAGGGCCACCCCTGACACTGGAGGACCACCGGGTATCATTTGCACCTGCAGCATACCTGCTCTCTGAAGCAGGCACCAGTGCAGATACCACCGAGGTGGTGGGCATCACAGCAGTGGCTAATACCTCAGTGCACATTGTCAAGGGCACTTCACAATCATTTGAGGTGCAGGCAGAGGCAGAGAGTGCCCAGGGATCTGGCATTCAGAGGACTGCTGGAGACCAGGACAGTGCTCAGTCAAAGACTGATAATGAACCTTCCTTAGGAGTCGTCCATTAGGTGGCAGTTGCTGGATATCCAGCGAGATGTGCGGGAGGATCTGGCAGAGATCCATGAGGCTGTGCGTGCCGTGGTCTCTGTTGCAGAGGAATGTGAGCACTGCATTGACGGTAATGGCCACGCGCACTGCCTCCTCCATTGAGAGAGTGGTGACTCTCATGGAGGGGCAACTCCAGGGACAAAAGGAGAGGTTCTTGGGGTTGCGCTTGGATCTGCAAGCCCTCACACAATCACTGAGCTCAGGTGGTCAGTGCCAGTGTGGAAGATGGCTAAGGCACCCAATATCCCAGCTACGTGGCCATCCATCAATGGTGTGCAGGAGGTCCACAGTGACCTCACGTTGGTGCATGAGCTGCCTGTCGTCTCTGCAGGCTCCTCTCAGGGTGCTCTGGATGACGGCAGCAGCTCCTGTGCCCCTCCGCCAGTGACTGTGGCACCTGATGAGGCTGTGGTGACTGGGGAGATGCCAACTGTGGCAGTGGCCACTCCCTCCTAAGTGTGACCAGCACAGGCTCCACTGGCCAGAGGATGACCACCGCTGCCAGCAAGGGGGGAGCACCTAGACGTAGCACTCAGAAACGTTAATTTAAAGGCACCACAAGCACAAGAAGGACAGGTGATTTTATGTTTATTTTTGTTTACTTAATGTATACTGGTCTGATGCTTAATACCAGAAACATTTCTGTTAAGACTATTGAACTGTCACAATGACATAAATTGTGTTTTTGTCGTCATGGCCTGAGTATGCTTCACCTTTTTATTTCATTGGTGTGGGGTACGCCGGTATGTAACGCTGGTCATAGGTGCCGCTGACCTTTATTGCACAGGCACTGAGTGTTCTTTGCATTCAAAAGAAAGGGTCCTTTCAGACACCTGGAATGGAGGCAGCAGCCCCAGCATGCATTTGAAGCTGATCTTTGGCAGCCTAGCTGAAGGATATGATCAAGGTGTCCCTGGTGTCCCTGCCTTCCTGGAGGTTATTGAGGTCTGGCTCCACACCCTCAGCACTCTCCTCACCGTGTTCCTCTTCTCATTCACCACTGGGTTCATCCCCTGTGGCCTGTGCAGCTGCATCAACATCCTCTTCCTCCAGTGGGTCCCCCCCTTGCCAGTGCCAGATTGTGAACAGCGCAGCATGCAACCACTATCAGTGACACTCGCTCTGGGGTATTGTAATGCCTACCCTGAATGGCCCAGGCATCGGAAGTACACCTTGAAAAGACCTATGGTCCTCTCTACCACCACTCTTGTGGAGGCATGACTCGTATTGTAACGCTTCTCTGCCTCTGTTCTTGGATGGCGGAGAGGTGTCATGAGCCACCTCTTCAACGGATAGTCCTCGTCACCCAGCAGCCATCCATCCAGTCAGGCTGGAGCACTGAAGAACATCAGCACCTGTGAGTGTCTCAGGATGTATGTGTCATGGGAGCTGCCAGGGTACCTTGCACAGACTTGCAGAATCTACATCCTGAGGTCACACACTATCTGCACGTTCATGGAGTGGAAGCCCTTGCTGTTGCCTAAGGCACCCAGTTCACCCATTGGTGTCTTGATGGCCACATGTGTGTAGTCGATTGCACCCTGGATATAGGGGAACCCAGCAATCGATGCAAAGCCTCTGGCTGGCCTCATCCATACAGAAAAGAATAAAAGTCAGTACCTGCCTGAACAGAGCTTCTGTCATCAGCTTGACACAACTGTGGACGGCTGATTGGGAGACTCCACACAGATCACCTACTGAACCCTGGAAAGAGTCAGAGGCATGGAAGTTGAGGGCCACTGTGACCTTCAGAACCATTGGTATGAGGTGTCCACCCACACAGTCGGAGCTGATCTCAGGCCCAATCATCTGACAAATGGAGGTCACTGTCTCCCTTGAGAGGCGGAGCCTCCTTCGGCATTGTACCTCAGATAGATTGAGGTAGCTGCTTTGCCACCTGTATACCCTGGCGGCAGGATAGTGAGGTCTTCTGCGGCCCCTTCTGTCTTAGATTTCCTACTGGCCCTGAGCTCCTTGTGCCTGCGCCTCTCCTCCCACAGGTCACTCCTCTGGAGGCTACATTGGGACACCTGGCCTCCTCTGCCTCCTGCTCCTCTCTTCCTCCTCAGAGGAGGTGTCTCCTGTGGAGACCACAATCCCCATTACCAGGGTAAGGGAAGGCTGTCTGATACCTGGAAGGATCCGAATGGACTTAATCATCAGGGGGCCTTGCAGGCAGCAATGAGTTCTGGACTGAAGCCTGGAAATGCTAAGAATGAAGCCTCGAACAGAGATGAAGCTGCCAAGTACCAATAAACAACCAGCAGCAAACGATCTCCAAAACTCCTCACTACTCACACTGGAAATGTTGCTGACCCTTTTAATCCCGCCCTTGGATGAGGTTTGTGAAATGTCGGCCGGTTGACTGCCCGTTTTGCCTGTGCGACGAGCAGAAAATTGCACAGGCAAGGAGAAAAATCACAGTCAGTTGGACTGGTAAGGGCCTTAAGCGGCCGCGTAATTAATGGCGCGCGCAGCTTTGGCACCTGCGCACACCCACCAAGTGAAATATCACGTGAGTGCGCGACGATGTCAGGACGCTCGCCCGACATCACTGCACAGCAATTTTACACCTGATCGGGTCGGACACACGCCTGACCACGGGTCGTAAAATTCTGCCCCGAGACTTTGTCCAAACTCATTGAATATAAACCGAATTATCTGGAAAAACTCAGCAGGTCTGGCAGCATCGGCGGAGAAGAAAAGAGTTGACGTTTCGAGTCCTCATGACCCTTCCACAGAACTGGTCATGAGGACTCGAAACGTCAACTCTTTTCTTCTCCGCCGATACTGCCAGACCTGCTGAGTTTTTCCAGGTAGTTCTGTTTTTGTTTTGGATTTCCAGCATCCGCAATTTTTTTGTTTTTATCACTGAATATAAAGCCTGACGTGAACCGCTGCAATCAGACAGTTTTAAAATGTAATTTTTTTCAGAAAATATTGCTTTTAAAAATATTCCTTAATATATTTCAGAATGGTAACTTGGTACAGTTTGATTAATACAGCTGAAAGTGGGTTTATCACAAACTGAAAGCATTTAATCAGAATGCCAGTTACTTGAGAATAACTTGCTGAAAATAGCTTTAAAAAACACGACAGAGCCATTTACTAGTGCCAGTCGTTTATCGTAGTCAATTATAGTAGTAAATAAAAGAAAATTACAGCACTTAAATTGGTCCCCTTGTGAATAAAATGAAACTTTTAATTTTTGGAATCTTCTCGAAGACCTGCAAGCGAGCCCAACCAGCGGAAATGCAAATGTTGATTCATTTTGATCTGGGAGTGAGGTCGGCTATAAGGCAATGGCCAGGAATTTTCCCCCTTCAGGTGGGCTTGGAAGTGTTGGGTGGGAGCAGTCAGGAAGCCAACCGCTGCCCATGATTGGGGCTGGATCGGGGCCAATTAAGACCCACCCAGTGTGAAACACTCGCGTCAGCGGTGCCTGTGTGAGGTGGGAGGACGGCCAGCGCACAAGTGCACACGCGTGTGCAAGTGTGCGCAGGAAAAGCTCTCTGAGGCACAGAGCCGCCTCGGGGAAATGAAGAGCTTTGAAAATTAAAAATAAAGATTTTTAAAATGTTAATAAACACGTCCCCTCATGTGGCTCTGTGGTAAGCCTTTCTATGCTACCGAGGCAATGATCTCTCTATAGAATCTTGGTGGTAATGGAGGGAAGCTGAATAGTGTCTAAGGGAGGGTTCTCACACACGGCTGTCATCACCCCAGTCAATGTGAAATGTCTCCATGCACAATCATGTATGAACAGGAGGAACACTCATCTCTGTTCCCCCAGGATGTCCTTCACCTGGAAGGTAGGGTGGGAATGTCAGGTCTAGACAGAAACCAGGCACAGGGTTTAACATTGGCTTAGAGGCTCAGAGATGGAGACTAAACTACAAAGATTATGCTCACTAGATGGATTACTACAATTTGTTCACCAATTTGACCCACAGGGGTCAAGGCAGATGATGCAGGCTCAAGGCAACCCTGGCTCTCATCCAGATGAGGAGGGACTGGTACTAGTTAGCCCAAGGTCAGGAGGAGCCACAGCCTGAAAGCAAGGGGTGGCAGGGCCTCAAGAAGGTCAGGATGCTGGACGTTTCGGTGAGCATACCCGTGGTGGGTATATCGCAGACTGTGCAGCTAACTACAGATGACTGAAAGGCAATGGTGGAGGTGCCTTAGGATCTCCCTAAATGTGGTTGCTCACATCTGCTGGGTTCTCAAAGAGGATCTGCGGCCTCAAGGACTCAGAGGCAATCCCATGCTGGTGGCATTAAAGGTCACCAACGTCTTAAATTTCTTTGCCAGTGGCTCCTTCCAGGGCTCCACTGGGGACCTGTGTGTTATCTCCCAGTCAACGATGCACAAGTGCATCCAGAAGATGACAGATGTCCTCTTCAACAGAGCGCACCAATTTCTCCAGTTCTGCCTGGATCCTGAAAGCCAGGCTACAAGAGTATTGGGGTTTACAGCAATCACTGGTTTCTTGCAAGGAATTATGGAATGCACACATGTGGCCTTGAGAGGTCCCTGGCAACAGCCAGTCACATTCATCAACAGGAAAGGTTTCCACTCTATGCACATGCAGCTGATATGTGATCACGCCAGAAACATCCAGCAGTTTTGTGTGTGGTTCCCACGATGCCTACACTCTGAACCACTCCAAGGTACCACAAGTTTCTGAAGGACCTTGGCAATTGCAGGGCCGGCATCTTGGAGACAAGGTACACCCCCAAAAGACGTGGCTGATGAAGTCAGTATGCCATCCGCAGAGTGCCACTGAGGAGAGCTACAATGCAGCCCATGCTTCCACAAGAGCCACTATTGAGCAGGCAGTGGGTCTCCTAAAGGCGAGGTTCAGATGTTTGGGCTGCTCAGTTGGGGGGTCTCCAATACTTACCACAGAGAGCATCCTGGAGCATTATTGTTTGCTGCACTTGCACAATCTCATTATATAAAGGGGATGCCTTGGCTGAGGGAAACATGGAGGACTGAGATGTCTCCTCCAATGATGAGAACAGTGAAGGAGATGGTGCTGACGAGGGCCAGGATGTTGCGGAGACACATGCAGAGGCCATTGCAAGGCTACAGCACAGCAGACAGGCCCATGACAATCTGAAAGTTCTCAGATTCCACGCAGAGTAAGCTGCCAAGGCATTCCTTTACTATTTGGTTTTCTATTCTCTGTTGGTTAGCAGGCCACAGTTCCTTTTTGATCACAGATATCATACTTGGCTCTAATGTACCTTGATTCATGATAGCTAAATTAAATTGCACTGCTTAATGTCCGCCCTGCTGGTGTTTTGATCTTTTGCATGTGCTAAACTGCTGCTACACAGAGCCCCGGCGCTCAGTGCACACATTAGAACATACAAAATACTCGGTTCTCCTTCGACCTCGGGCACCTGTAAGTAGAAATGAGATTTTTCCCATGCCCTCACAAAGTCCGTTTGCTTGGCACCTTGAAAGAGCATGAAATCTCACCTTGGCATGGGGTGCTCTCAGGTCACTCTCACACCGGATCCCAGTCTGGGCAGACCTTGCAGAGAGCTCTTTCAGGCAGAGCCAGAGATATAGGTGCACAGGAAGGAGCGGCATGAGAACACATTTTGGCCCCTCAAGATTGCTCCTCGATGCATATGGGTAAGGGAAGCTCATGTTCTTGCTCCCCAATTGCCGCTCACCCATAGTAACCACATATCCCTTGACATCTTTATCATTTTGAAAAGTTTCGAGGTTACTTTGGAGCCCGATCAATGGCCGTGCCTCACCTGTGCTGTGAATTGTTGAGTAGCATCCACTCCGGATCCTCCAATTGCAGAGACTCTAACAAGTCTCAGTCCTAGATGCCCTCAGTATTACTGTGAGGCTGTGATCCATCATTCTGGACACCCCAGCCAAATTAAACATCTTTCCTGCATGGACTCTGAAGAATCCTGTGAGGGATTGATGCTTCACATAGATAGTCTCACAGTCCTCGGCACAGCCCATCACACAGGCTCACTTTACTGTCCCTCACCTCATGGACTAATACCCGGTGGACTTTGGGTTCAGTCAACTGCACACGCAACTCTTTAATTCTGCACTCAATCCCTCTTGTAGTCATAGTTAACTTGCCCACTGCCTCCTTATTTGCATCCTTCACCTGCACCTTAGCTCAAAATGACAAATCACCAAGGACAGCCACGACCAATTGGATATGCCCACCACAGCTTTCTTCTAACATGTAGGGAAGCTTCTGTTTTTCTGCTGCTAGTAATACAGTGTAGAGCTTCAGTCTTTTAACCCTCAAACTGTGTTTAGTGTTCCTTGACACTCACATAGAATGCTCAACTCCTCTTGAGAACTCTTTGCCTCCATCCACATCTCACATCAGGGCAGGAGATGCAATGACCTCACTGAACACTCTACGCAGATGGACACATGGGATTATTGAGCACTCACTATGTTGATAACGTGAGAGAAGTGAATCTATAGAGTTAGTGATCGGACTCTGACTGGGGACCAAGTTCCATAACCCTTAAATGCCCGCAACCATTGAAGCAACTAACAGCAAGATGAGAATCCAGGACACTTCCAAACAGTGCAAGAGAACATATATTTACAAGTGGAATAACTATATACAATGGTTGCATACCCATACCTGTTTGCCTTCAAAACTTCTTTCTCTCTCTTTTCCTGTTACTATGTCGAGGTGCAGCCTCAACATACACAGCTGCTGCAATGCCCTTTTGACTGTGATGACTTTTGTGGGTGTCTTCTGGTGGTCTGAGGCCTAGAGGGCCCCAGCTTGCTAAGGAACTCCTGCTCGGTGCAGATGCACCCTCCTCGGCCAGACCTGCTGGAGTTGATGAGGTCACTCACTGGCAGAGGAGAGTTGGAGTGGCCGGGCACCCTGGGCTGAAGCCCCCGGGTTGTCTTGCTGGTGCTTCTCCTCTCTGTGGGTGCCCGATGGGCACCTCCCTGACTCCTTGAGGAGAAGGGGCACCTGAGAGGAGGTTGAGGTCCCCCGTCCCCCTCTCGCCTGGACACTGCTCACTGCATCCATGGCTAAAGCGACAGAGTGCAGGTCCAAGCTTATATCTGGCAGCCGCTGTGTGTTCTGCTGGATCTGGGTCTCCACGGCAATCGCCACCTTTTCCATGGAGGTAGACAAGCGCTCGCATGCCAGAGTCACGACAGCAGGCAGAATGTAGACAAATTGCTCCAGCCTTCAGTCCAGTCTGAGCATGGCCTCTGGCATCTCTGCCTGATGTTCCCCTGCCTGTCTCTGCATCTCCAATGTATCTCTTATGCCAGGGTCCAGAGACTCAAAATCTGCAAGAGCCTGGTCTCCAGCAGTCCTCTGAGTGTCAGAGACCTCAGATGTCACTTCCTCCACCAGCTGTGAAGCCATGTCAAGGAGGTGCTCAAAAGTTGGTGACCCTGAGACTAGTCTAGAATATGCACTTGCCAAGGTGAGTGTGTCTGCACTGGTGGAGGGTGCAGGTGGTCACCATGATGGTGCGTCATCTGAGGCATTTGAGGCATTATCCTCAGAGGTGGGGTTGGGGCTGGTTCTGTGGCTGGCCTCCCTTCTTGGCTCCCCCCTTTCCTTGCTGGTACCTGCAATGGAGAATAGAAAGATTTAGTCTATACCTAAGTAGGTTCCCTTATTAAAGCAATTTCTCACCCTGTGGGTGCATTTAACAATAGCAGACTGGAGGCATCCTCGCTGGTTTCCTGGGAGAGTTCTATCTCACCTTCAGCACATGCACGGCCCTGCTCCTCCCTGGCTAGTTTGGTGACCTCTCCCGCGAGTGGGGGTGATACCACTGGTCTTGAGCTGCTTCTTCCTGTTGTACTGCTGGATTCTTCTTTGGTGGGATCCATGGGTACTAACCTCCACTGCCACCTATGCCCAGGCTGCCATGGTCAGATGGGAGGACCTCCTGCTGCCATCCTTGTGAAACAGGGCCTCTCGCCTGGAGGAAAACCTGCAGGGAGGCTTCACTAAACCATGGGGCCATAGATTGTCCGCTCTGCAAAATTCTGGTTGACGCAGGATCTGGAGTTCCTGGCCTGCAGTGAGCGAATGGCTGTCCAGGTGTCCTTCAAACATGGAAGCGGGACCTTCGACCCCATGAGGTAATGACAGGGACAGCTACTCCCTGCCCGCCCCACCATGAGACTCTCCGTGCTCCTCACAGACGTATGCGCAATGAGCTAAACAGCGCAAGATCGTGCATGGCCAGCCGTCTCATCCCACAGCGAGAGTCACTCTCATTTCCACCAAATTTATACTTTAGAACAGAAGGTTCCACCCCAAGGCGTGAATTCAGAAAGAAATTAAGACAAGTGAAATTTTGAGGAGGCTGTCGATGTTGGGGAAAGAGGTAGCAAAGTGCGGGCAATGTAATTCCAGAGCTGGCTGAAAATCCCTCCACCGATGGTGAAATGAAGGACGTGGAGACACATTGTGTATCAGTGCTAGAAGGATGGAGAGTGCACACTGAGATATAGAGCTGAGGAAAACTTGGACAGCCTAACTGAATGGAGTGGCTTGATGATAGGATGGAGCAAGGTTCAGGGCCCAGAGTTAAACTGTCCTGACAGCTGATCATCAGGTACTTCATGAGATATCATTTTTATTTTTCTGCTTGCTAGATTTTT
Source organism: Carcharodon carcharias (assembly GCF_017639515.1). Lineage (NCBI taxonomy): Eukaryota > Metazoa > Chordata > Chondrichthyes > Lamniformes > Lamnidae > Carcharodon > Carcharodon carcharias. The sequence goes on along the minus strand of NC_054492.1, from coordinate 17,303,789 downwards.
CTTTGCAGGATTTCGGATTGATAATGTGAATATAAGAATTCCTATGGGGGGTTGCTCTGTGTTTGTGACTGGAATTTTATGGCCCCTCCCACTGGGGCAATTTTCCTGTCTCACCGAAGTCAATGGACTTTTGAGTGGCTCCCTGCAATTTACGACACCCCCTCACCGCCCCTACCCCCCCATCCCACCACCCAGCTCCAACCCCCACCATGACCTACCCCCCCATCCCACCACCCCCCACCCAGCTCCAACCCCCACCATGACTGTAAAATTCTGCCCCGTGTGTATTGAATGCTGGGAGAGGATAAAAGAAGGGGTGTAACATGGATTTGCCCTCACTGTGCAGCTTTGTGCACACAGGAACACCCACAAGCTAATGTACAGATAGAACTGCATTCATAGGATTCGTTACACCAAGGAGGTCTTGACAATGTTGTGCCGATTGCTTGAATCTGACCTGCACATGAACTCCCCTTCAGGGACAGTACTGACATTAACAGTTAAGATCACAACAGCCATGATTTTTTTGTGCCTCAGGCTCATTCCAAGCTACCAAAGGGAATATCACCAACATCAGTCAATCATCAATGCAAAGATATATCATGCAGATCACTGCTGACTTATACACAGAGGCAAACCTCCATTACCTTGTCCATAGAAAGCTAAGAGCAGGGTAAGAAGACACAACAATATTTTTGCCATTTCTCAATGCCCACCTCCCCCAACACCATTGTTAATAATACCCAATGCCTACACTATCGTCAATGCCTTCCTAAACCATAGAGGGTTCCACTCTATCCGTGTGCAGGTGGTCAATGACTAGGGAACTTGGAGGGCGTTGCCTGCTTCCCAGGCCATAGTTACCATCCCTCACTGGCACCATTTGAAGGAGAAGGCAGACTTGAAGCTAGATGAAAAGCCAACCCTGCTCACAGCAGCATTGCAACAGCCAGAAACACCAGGTAATTGAATACACAACAAGTCACACGCAACAGTCAGTACTATTGTCACAGGGCTTGATTTAATGGGGGTGATAGGGACCTCGCTCGTCGGCTAAAGGGCAAGCGAGAACCCATGTCGCCTCTTATAGGGAAGGCCGGCCAAAATAAATGCCATTCAGGCGCTTAACTGGACAGCAGCAGTTCTCCCTCAGGATCAAAGGCCCCAAGGACGGATGTCCCGCCTGCTGAGAGCTGCTGGACAGTCTGAGGCTGGGTCAGTATTAAACAGCAGAGCCGCTGGGGGGGGGGGTGGGTGCGGGGCAGTGGCTGCTGCCTGTACAAGGTCTAGTATCAATGTTGGATCCCAAGCCACAGGTGAATGATGGCGGGAGAGAGATAGCAGGGTTTTGGGGTGCGGATCACATTGTATTGATAATTGATAAATGCCTTACACCAGGGAAGGAGGGCAAGGGGTCAATGTTAAGGACGGCTGGATCGCATTTAGCATGCCCTCCCCGCAACCCCCCCTGCTCCTCCACTTCCCGATGGTGGTTCCCTCGATCAGGAACTGAGTGCCTCTGAATGAGAAATCCCCCTGCCACCCCTCCGGAAGCTCCCAAGCAAGCCTGATAGGGTTTGCTCGTCGTGCTCCCTGTATGACAAGCCCCCTGCCTACTGCTGGGCTAATACCGGCAGTGATGGGATGACGCCATTAAGTGGACATTAGTTGCTCTCTTAAGGGTCTCAATTGGCAGCAGACCAGGAAGACCGCCCATGGGTCTTCCCGCCACAGACTTAACTGGGGTGGAGGTGGAAAAGCAGCAAAGCCCCTAAGCTCCACCCTCCAGCCCAATTAAATGCCGGCCCCGCCACCAGACTCTCCACGGAATGGTGGGGTTGGGGTGGGTGGGAGGGGGGTGCATTAAATTCCACCTACATTGTTTCAGGTGCCTGAACATATGTTGGAACACAGTGTTAAAGTACCAACCCATCAGATTCTTCCATGTTGTTGGATAATCCACAATTGTGTCGTACATGTAGACATAATCATGGACGAGGAAGTGGGAACTTATCCAGAGCTGGTTGCTGAGTAAGACAATGATCCAGGAAACATCCTGGCTGATACAGCTTCACAGCCAGAAAGGATTATATGCCGGGCTCATCATAGATAAAACCTTTCTTGAAGTGCTCAATCAACTCAATGCACTAACAGTCCTGCCCACATGGCTCAAAGCATCTTAATCACCTTAAGCAGCAGATCAAAGGATGCTATTCAAAGTAGATCAAAATGATAATGAACCACACAGACAGGAAGATATCTTGCAGGCGTCAAACTTCCTTCCAAAATTTTTAATCTTTGTCCACAGTAAAAAGGCAGTTTACATAAGCAGAATAAATAACATTTTATTGATGGGTTCAAACATGGACAAAAGAGCTGATCTCCAAAGGTGAGGTGAGAGTGACTGCCCTTGACATCAAGGTAGCATTTGACTAAGTGCTGCATCAAGGAGCCCTAGCAAAGCTGGGAATCAGAGGGAAAACTCTCCGCTGGTTAGAGTCATATCTAGACAAAGGAAGATGGTTGTGGTTGTTGGAGGTCAACCATCTTAGTTCAAGGACATCACTGCAGGAGTTCCTCAGGGTAGTGTCCTTGGCCCAACCATCTTCAGCTGTTTCATCAATGACCTTCCTCTATCATAAGGTCAGAAGTGGGGGTGTTCGCTGATGATTGCCATATTCAATACCATCCATGACTCCTCAGATACTGAAGCAGTCCGTGTCCAAATGCAGCAAGATCTGGACAATATCAAGGTTTGGGCTGAAAAGAGGCAAGTAACATTTGCGCCACATAAGTGGCAGACAATGATCAGCTTCAACAAGAGAGAATCTAACCATCGTCCCTTGACATTCAATGATATTACCATCACTGAATTCCCCCACTATCAACTTCCTGGGGGTTACCATTGACCAGAAAATGAACTGAACTTGCCATATGAATACTGTGGCCACAAGAGCAGAGCAGAGGCTAGGAATCTTGCGTTGAGTAACTTACCTCTTGACTCCTCAAAGCCTGCCCGCCATCTACAAGGCACAAGTCAGGGGGGTGATGGAATGCTCTCCACTTGCCTGGATGTGTGCAACTCCAACACACTCAAGAAGTTTGACACCATCCAGGACAAAGCAGCCTGCTTGATTGGCACAAACATTTAAATCCTCTATTACTGATGCACAGTGTGTACCATCTACAAGATGTACTGCAGGAACTCATCAAGGCTTCTTAGACAGCACCTTCCAAACCCACAACTACTACCATCTAGAAGGACAGGGGCAGCAGGCACATGGGAACACCATCACCTGGAAATCCCCCTCCAAGCCACTCACCATCCTGACTTGGAAATATATCACTGTTCCTTCATTGTCATTGGGTCAAAACCCTGGAACTCCCTACCTAACAGCACTGTGGATGCACCTACACTACATGGACTGCAGCGGTTCAAGAAGGCAGCTCACCACCACCTTCTCAAGGGCAATTAGGGATGGGCAATAAATGCTGACCTAGCCAACAGTGCCCATATCTCATGAATGAATTTTAAAAATTGCGGCGAATGACATAGTATGGCATAGAGTCTGCATGCAATTCCCACCATGCTATCCCGCCTATGCTGAACAGTAGAAGTACATTAGGCATTGAAATCAAGCTTATTTAGCCACAGAAGGAAGCTAATTACACAATTGCAGAAATACCCAGCTAGATACGACCAATACTTAAAAGGGGTGAAATCTAACCTTTGGCAGCTGGCCACAAAATGATTGGTCACGAATCATTTATCTGTTCTCGAGCTTATTGCCACTTTCTTGTCTTTGGCTTTGAGTGGGGTGTACGGTGGGTGACTAATTCATTACTGCTGCATTGCAACCCTGCAAAAACAATGAAGGTTAAAGCTGTGTCCTGGAACTTAAAATATTTTCTCCAGAACAATTTTTACACTGTTCAGTAATTAGCCGGGTTTATGGAGAAACCAGATTTTGATATTTTCCATAATCCAATAAAAGAAATCTCAGTTAAAAGCAAAATACTACGGATGCTGGACATCTGAAACAGAAAATGCTAGAATAACTCAACAGGTCTAAAAGCATCTGCGGAGAGAAAAACAGAGTTAATGTTTCGAGTCTGTATGACTGAAGGACTCATATGGATTCGAAGCCTGAACTCTGTTTTTCTCTGCACAGATCAACCCCAATCAACCCCAAATAATTCTTAACTACCGCCTGCATTCTCCTCTTGAGCCTGGTGAAGTTTGGACCATCCAGCTTTCCATATAAAAGTGTGACTATGTATGCCTTAAATTAAGCTACTTATGTATTAATCCGTATGACTTAAGGACTCATATGGATTCGAAGCGGTAACTCTGTTTTTCTCTCCACAGAAGCTGAGAAGCTGTTAGACCTGCAGAGTTTTTCCACCATTTTCTGTTTTTGTAAAGAAATCTCAGTACATGGCTGAATTACAGATTGAATTTTGTGGGCATGGAGGTTTCAGGGTTTTTTCCTGAACATTTTTCCACAGATAGAATTTGTAGAAAAACACATTATAATTAACAGTTGTGCATTCACACCATTTAGAAAAGGATAGCACTGAGACAGCGGGTGATTAAACTGTTAATTTAACCTATGAAATTGGTTCCATAATGACTGTAAACAGAAAGTAATTCATTGACCTGTATTGATAATTGATAAATGCCTTACACCAATTATACTGGGAGATCTCTGAGGGATTGGCTCCCCTCTTGGGTTATGAACACAGGGAGATAATGAAGGAAAAACAGAGGCATACATAGTCACACTTTTACATGGAAAGCTGGATGGTCCAACATTCACCAGGCTCAAGAGGAGAATGCAGGAGGTGGTTAAGGATTATTTGGCGTTGATAGGGCTTCATTTTTACCTCCATTGATTTTATCATCTTTAAGAGTTGCAGTTGCCTCAGATTTCCTATTCCCCACATTGTGTGAGCCTACAGTGCAAGGACTAATTCAAGTGGGACTTTCTATTCAACGTACGATTCGTTTGACCCCCAAAGGATTGACCATTCCCAAAATGTGCGTGTGCAAAGCTCACAGGCCAATTACTGGGAGTACAACATTTGTTCTGTAATGATTTGAAAAATCAGTGAGGATCTGATCTAATAATTTGACAAATATGAGTTATGTCAATAAAGGAAGTGAAGTAGAAGTAAATAAATTGGACGACCAAGCATGTAATAGGGAATGATTATGTTCTGGCATATCTCTTCAGCAGAAATGTGATGAAACCATATAACTTATCTGTCTAACAGGTAATAAGTGTAATCTTGTGGGAACAAGAATTTCTTGAGATGGATATATTTTAAAATCAGAGAATGCAAACTCTCTACTTTAAGGCACTACAATTCCAGCATTACTTTGGGTGGAATTTTTGCACAGTAGGGAAATCAGGCTGCTGTAGTCATTTGCCCCATTGCTAAAGTGTTACTGCTGCTTACAAAAGAGACAAAGGGACAAAATGAAAATGACTGGGATGAGATCAGCCTTGCTACCCAGGAGTTTTCTCTAAGCTGGATATGGGACCGGTATCCTTATCAGATGACAAGGAACTTATCCAGTTAAAAAGCAATTATTGCCATCCAATACATTCCAATGTGCTGTTGTTAACCTGGTATCTGAATAGAATTGACTTTTTAACCGCTGCCCAAATTTTCCGTTCCTACCTGTGACAATGCCCACTGCTGGTGGGGTCGTGAAACTCTGTCCTAAGTCCCCTGTGAACCAAAAATGACACCTTTAACAATTCTGGTGGATGGCATCCCACGACATGGAACTAATAATTACCCTTTCTTTGTGCTATGATGTATTGGAGATCATGCGTGACTCCCACCATGCTGCCCTGTCTACTCTGAAAAGTGTAATTGCTACATCGTCCAATGTTGAGATCAAGCTGAAAGGGATAGATTTATTCATGAGTAATCTCAATGCACAGATGCAGAGATGCCCAATGAGATGGTACCAATATTTAAAAGGGGCAAAATCTAAACTTCAGCAGATGGTCATGAATCACCTGCCTGATATAAGGCCCTTCCAATTCCTAAGGATATACTCTGAAGAAGAGCCTTGCAGATTCGAAACATTAATACTGTTTCTCTCTCCACAGATGCTGCCAGATATGCTGAGTTTTTCCAGCGTTTTCTGTTTATATTTCAGATTTCCAGCATCTGCAGTTTTTTGCTTTTATCTTATATTCCCCTGACTTTGAGTGGGGTGTATAACCTGTTACTACAAGCTTTGCACTCCCCAAAAAAACGATAAAGCAGTCTTTTCTTCAGAACTCACTTCACACTGTTCAATAATCAGCAAGATTTATGGAGAAACCCAAATTTTCTAGACTTTCCAGTCTGACATTTGTACATGTGTAAGCCGCACAAAGTTTAGTCATCACTACAGCCTTAACTGTAACTGAACTCAAGATATTGAAGGAAGTACAACATATACTCCCCTCTCACTGATCTCTAAATAAACAACTGCCAAATAATTGAGTTCCCAGAACAATATCACATTCTTTGGATAGATTCTTTGGCGAGACACTCATCCAGCTCTGGCATATCTATTAATACCCTATGTATAATCTGATTAGCATTTGGCTAAAACCTCTGACTCCTGGCTATTCTGCAGATCAGAAAAGTTGTCTGAGGTTTGCAGAGAGCTCAACCTCGTGGCCACCTTCATATGGTTTATTACAAAACACAAATCTCATCTCAACTGTAGTTATTTCAAAAATATACCCTTTTGCCTTTTTTTAAAATTAGTTCATGGGATGTGGGCATCACTGGCTAGGCCAGCATTCATTGCCCCATTCCTAACTGCTTTTGTTCAGAGGGCATTTAAGAGTCAACCATATTCCTGTGGGTCTGAAGCCACATGTAGGCCAGACCAGGTAAGGGCAATAGATTTCCTTCCCTAAAGGGCATTAATGAATCAGATGGGTTTTTGCAACAATTTCATAGTCATCATCAGACTTTCAATCCCAGATTTTGATGGAATTCAAGTTTCACCATCTGCCATGGTGGGATTCAAACCCAGGTCCCCAGAGCATTACCCTGGGCCCCTGGAATATTAGTCCAATGACAATACCACTATGCTACCACCTCCCCACCTATGGTCAATTGACAAAAGTGAGGACCTTTATCAAACCTGGCATAGGCTAGCAGTCCCAAGTCAGCTCCCTGCTTTCTGCTGATCTCAGTCAGGGTAGTCAGACCTTGGTAAACCTGTGCTTGGGAAAACCAACTAGAATTCCTGCTCCTGATTTTGATTCCGTGATCCGCTGCTGCAAATTAAGGAAATGTGAACTTTGAGTGAAGGCAGTAATACGTCTGTTTCCATCCAACAATTAAATAGTTGGTTAACAGCCATACACAAAGATCAGCAACTTAAGTTTAAAAAAAGACCCGCATTTCTATAGGATCTCTCAAAATCTCAGGATGTCCCAAGTGCTTTACAGACAATTAAATACTTTTGAAGTGCAGCCACTTCTGTAATACAGGAAATACAGCAGTCAATTTGCACACTGCACGATCCCAAAAACAACCATAAAATAAATGGTTGGTTCATCTACTTTACGTGTTGGTCGATGGATAAATGTTGGCCAAGGCACCAGGGTGAACTCTATCACCAAAAGTTAAAATTACTTGTTTGCCTCAAAGAGATATGAGATATGAGAGCAATCACTGAGGCCCAGATTTTCACCACAACATGGCAAACTTGGCAGAAGTGGCTGAAAGTTGTAAGTCCTGCCCCCTGAACATGGCACTTTCCATTTTCGTGGGACCAGGAATGGGGGCCAAATGCATTTCATGCATACGCTGTTTATGGAGGCAGCTGGCCATTGAAATCATCATCTATCTCCACTGAAGTGGGACTTTTGCAGGCCAAGAGTGTGAAACCTAACATGTGCAGATTGGACCCAATAAGAGCAGGTCTGAGCTTGGTGGATTTGTTTGGATAACCAGGATAACCCCTTTGGAGGGGTGAGGTATCTTTTTGGATCTGGTCCTGGACACCTTTGGGGGAGGTAAGCTGCCCATTGGTGAAGGTGAGGTGCCCTTTGGAGGAGGTAAGGTGCTCCTTGAAATTGGTAAAAGTAGACATAAATGTACATGAAAAGTGCATAAACATATCACTCTCAAGCTTATTGGAACTGTCAACAGACCTGTCAAAATCAACTGTCAAAACTGTCTGAAGCACATATCAAAGGGAGCTGCCAAGCTGTCAATGCATTTAAGAGCCTTGCCCTTGAAATATTTTTTTTTAATTCTGGAGAGTTAAAAAAATTGTTGCTTGCTATTTCATTCTATCTGTTGACATAAGCCTGAGGACTTCCATTGCTGGATTAGTGCTGCATGACTGATTTCACAACGATCCATTATCACAGTAGGTTGCCTGCCATTTCACAGTTTGATTGACAGCTACAAGTGGCCATAGACTCTTTGATGTTGGTTGAATTCAAATGTCTGTTGTTATACAGGATTGTGTAATTGAATGAAATGTTTGTTGTTATAAGGTTTTATGTAGTTAAACTAATGTAAATGTAGTAAATGGGTTTTTTTCAATATAGTGAAGTCTGCAATATCTGCAGATCTTTATTTTATAGAACTTTATTTTAACATACCTCTGCATGGGTCCTGAGGTCTGCCCATGGTGCATACTAGGTGATTTGGCAGTATAAGTGTAAGGACAAAGGGTGGTGGGTGGAGGGGCATGGGCTGCCATGAGTTGGCACTAAGTCAACTTAGGGGGTGGGTGGAAGGACATGTGTTTGCATAGGGTCTATTAAGGGCCAAGGAGGATTGGTGGAGAGAAATAGGTTGGCATGGGAGCTATAAAGGGCTATAGGGGTGGGTAAGGTCATGAGGGGCCATAAGGGCTATTTGGGGGGCATACCTTCGCATGGGGGCATGAGGATTAATGGGGAAGTGGGTGGGGGGCATGAAGTGCCATGGGTTGGCATGGATGGGGCACAGGGAGTGTATGGACTGTTGAGAGGTGAGAGCTGGAGGGATGTTTCATGTTATATTCTGTTTTTATATATTTTGGATGCAGTGCCAGAGCCGTGAGGCAGGCCTTTTGCTTCAGTTCTTCCAGGGATGGCCGTCCCAATTTCTGATCCAGCCTGCCACCAGCAGCACCCACCCCCAACCCCCGGACTGAAAAGCTGACATCTGTGAAGACATTTTTATAGGTGGGTTCGCAGAGCCGAGAATTCACCCATCTCTCCGCACCTAACCCAGGAGCGGAAATCTGGGTCTTAGAACTTTATTTTATAGAACATTATTCTATCTCATCTCTACATAGTTCCTGAGGTCTGCCCATGAAGGATATTAGGTGAGTTGGCATGGCAGATGTGAGGGAAGTAGGGGGGCATGGGTTGGCATAACTTGGTACCAAATTGGCATTGGGCTATACAGGACCATGAGGGGTGAGCGGACTGGCAAAGGTTGGCATGAAGGTATGAGGGGCCATGGGGGTAAGCGGGAGGAGCAGGTTGGCATGGAGAGTATATGGGGTTCAGGGGGTGGGTGGGGAGCATGGGGTAGCATGGATGGGGCATGAGGAGTTGGTGGGTGTAAAGGGGCATGAGGGGTAAGGGCTGGAAGGATGTTTCATATCTTAATATTTATTTTTAAACTTGGACACAGTGCCAGGGCCCTGAGGCAGACCTTTCGCTCAACCCTCCTCCACACTTGGCATTCCCCACAGCTCTTCTCGGGTCAACCCAACTTTTAATCCAGCCTGATACCCTCTCCCCTCTGCCCACTACCCCCCACCCTACCTGCCCCCACTGCACCAAAAGTCCGACATTTGGACCGCCATTTTTTAAGGTTGGATCACGGAGCAGGAATTCTCCTGTAACTGCACACCAGACCCAAGAGTAAAACTCTGGGCTTAAGTAAGAGTAGTTTTAAGTGTATGTAGATATCAGTAGTAAAGGAGAAATAAAATTGCATCATTTTGAACTATTTTCCACCCTTTCTCTTCTCATGCCCTGCAGTTATTTGGCAGTAACCAAACTGTTCTCAAATAAAAGACAGACTAGGAATATATCCTACTGTCCTGTAATTATCCTGTGAATATCTCTGAGTATTGAAAATAAATATTTACTACAATTCAGTCTTTTGACCGTGATTCACACATTTAAAAATCTTTGATCAGCATTGTATCAGCCGAGTGGAAACAGCTTTGGAGGCAGGAAGGCAGGGAATATCAGAAAATCTCACACGGGGGTGGTTCCCAGTTACACTCCTGCCTCCAAGAGATCTTGCCAGGGGTGAGATCTGAACTCCACCAACATGTGTCCTAGGCCCAACCATCTTCAGCTGCTTCATCAATGACCTTTCTTCCATCATAAGGTCAGAAGTGGGGATGTTCGCTGATGATTGTACAATGTTTAGCACCAGTCGCGACTCCTCAGATACTGAAGCCGTCCATGTCCAAATGCAGCAAGACCTGGGCAATATCCAGGCTTGGGCTGACAAGAGGCAAGTAACATTTGCATCACACAAGTGCCAGGCAATGACCATCACCAACAAGAAAGAATCTTATCATCTCCCCTTGAAATTCAATGATATTAGCAATGCTGAGTCCCCCATTATCAACATCCTGGGGATTACCATTGACCAGAAACTGAACTGAACTAGCCATATAAATACTGTGGCTACGAGAGCAGTTCAAAGGCTAGGAATCCTGCGTAACTCACCTCCTAACGCCCCAAAGCCTGTCCACCATCTACAAATCACAAGTCAGGAGTGTGATGGAATACCCTCTACTTACCTGGATGAGTGCAGCTCCAACAACACTCAAGAAGCTTGACACCATCCAGGACAAAGCAGCCCATTTGACTGGCACCACATCCAAAACATTCACTCCACCACTGACACACAGTAACAGCAGTGTGTACCATCTACAAGATGCACTGCAGCAACTCACTAAGGTTCCTTAGACAGCACCTTCCAAATCCATGACTACTACCATCTAGAAGGAGAAGGACAGCTGACATATGGGAACACCACCACCTGGAAGTTCCCCTCCAAGCCACTCACCATCCTGACTTGGAAATATTTCACCGTTCCTTCACTGTCGCTGGGTCAAGGTCCTGGAACTCCCTCAGAGCACTGTGGATGTACCTACACCACATGGACTGCAGCAGTTCAAGATGGCAGCTCACTGCCACCTTCTCAAGGGCAATAATTGCTGGCCTAGCCAATGACACCCACATCCTGTGAATGAAAGAATTAAAAAAGAAGTTAGAGGCAAATTGGTGATGCCACCAGGGTCTTCCCAGCAGCGGATGGGCACCAGTTGGTGCCTTGAGGTGGCCTCCCAGTAGCAGGCTGTGATTGAATGAGATGCTTTAATTTCCTCTCCACCGCTGAGCCACAAGCGCCAGACGGTCTTAGCTGTGGCGACAGGCCATCCTATGGAGAGATTACCCCATCAAAATGATGGTCCAGAAGTTGTGGCCACACTTATTTACACCAGTTTTTGAAGTCTTCAGGCGGCACCTCCATCTTGAGGCACCTGTGCTGACTCCTTCCTACATCAGTAGCTCCCATCTCTCCAGGTGGGGGTGCAGGCTGCCCACAGCCTCAGCAGCTCTGACTAATTCTCCCATCTGCGCAGCCAGCCCACCATCCTTAACTGGACTGGGGCTCAGTATTAATTGAAGGTGGCCGGTTAAAATAGTCCCAGGCTACATTTCAAGACAAAGGCAATAAGATTCCACCTTTCAAATCTGAATTTGAATTCAGAACAGAGAGGCCACAAATTCAAAATAACTGACACTTGAGCAGCTGAAAGATCACTTGTGGTTACGCACTGGAACAGAATATGCGACACTGAGAGCGTGACTAGTTCATCATCAGAGGATTCAGAGCAGCTTGAGGAGGTAAGTGAGTAAGGCAGCCATTGCTACCTTGGAGCTCGTGAGCCCAAAGTCTTGTCTGGCCCACAGTTTAAATTGGGAAGGCCTGCCTTGGGCTAAGGAATCAGGAGCCATATGTCCAAGCTCCTGATGGCATTAAGTTAGGTGGCATAAATAATATTGTAAATGGGAGCAGAAAGTTACAGGGAAATGTTGACAGATGAAATGAGTGGGCAAAACTATGGCAAATGAAGTTTAACATGGGGAAGCATGAAGAGTTCATAAAATGCTCATCCACTTTGGACCTAAGAAAAATAAATCAGAGTAAAGCTCAGAATGAGAAGATAGGAACTGCGGAGGAGCAGGAAATTTTAGGGGCCCAAGTATAGAAATCACTAAAAGCTAGAAAATAAGAACAAAAAATGATTAATAAGGCTAATATAATGATGGCTAACATTTCAGTTGTATAAAAATCCATCTTAAAAACAAATCAGTTTAAAAAGAGCTGTAGAATTAGTTGCTTTCCAGATCACTGGAAGTCCACAGTTGGATACGGAAGCACATGTGGTGTATCAGCTGGTAATGCATTGTAGTAAATAGGCAGATTGAGATAATGTGACATCTCACATATCTAACAAAATGGCACCAGGGATGTAAAATAGAGCATTTTCTTAAGCAATGGGCTATCTGAATTGAAACCAAATGTCTAAATTTAACTTGATTTATCCAATACAGATTAATTTGCATTTTAAATTGAGACCTTATCCTTTCATTGATTTTTCTATTCTTTAATTCATCCAAATCTGTTTGCAACATTTCTACAATCCTTTAACTTTCTCACATCTTTACTTTACCTCCTGTATAGTCCATCTGTTGTTTGTTTTCCTTGATTTCCTTTAAGGTTCATTTTCAGTTCCAGTCTACATTTTCAGTTATTATTATTTCACCATTTGAATGTTATAAATTTGCAGGCCAATGGGAGTGATGGTGGGGGAGATCCATGGCAATCCATTTTGACTAATTTATTTGGTTCACCCTAACACTGGGAAATATGCATGAATGTTTTGAAGATGCCATTGCCTATTTTGTTGGATTTGCAAACACAGATTCAAGGATTTATTAGAGGTTTTAAGATTCGCACAAGTGTACTTATTGTTCATTAATGTCAATTCAGGTAGGATCAGGCAGCCAATGTTTAAGCCACATGATGACTCAGCAATCTTCAAATGTGTTTGAGGTTTTTGAGAAGTGTTCGGTGAGCCTTAAGAAATCAATATTTCTGTGACGGCCCTTACTACACAAAGCGAACATTGTAGCGCAGAGATTAATAAACTAATGGCTTTATTATACTCTCAAACATCTTCATTCTCTTCAATATTGGCAAAGGAAGGTTGGGGCTTTGTGACCCTCTTTTCCAATTGATATATTTAATTCGACTGCTACCCTTGTATCTTCTGCTGTCAGATGGGGTAGATGAACATTCATTGTCACTGGGCCTCTTTAGTTGCATTAGGGTTAGGTAAATAGACACAGGAATGCAACTATCCAAAGAAATCCAGTTTTGCTCTCTGAGCATTATTGTCTATTTATTGAGTGATTTTAATTCAGATATATTCTGTTCCAGATATTGGTGAGATTTATATTCAAGGTGGCTGCTATACCCAGTAGACTCAAATCCTATTTCCAATTAACTGCCAGGGTTTACAGGCAGCAAAGTAGTTACCTCAATATGTCTGAGGTGCAGTGCCAAAGGAGGATCTGATTCTCAAGGGATACAGTCAACTATATCTGTCAGATGATTGGGCTGAGATCTCCGCTAACTGTGTGGGTGGACACCCCATGCCAGTGGCTCTGAAGGTCACAGCTGCCCTCAACTTCTATGCCTCTGGCTCCTTCCATGGCTCGGTGGGTGATCTTTGCGGTGTCCCCCAATCAGTTGTCCACACTTGTATCAAACAGGTCACAGATGCTCTGTTCAGGTATGCATTGACCTTCATCCACTTCCACTGGGACCAGGCAAGCTAGACACAGCGAGCCAGAGGCTTTGCGGCCATTGCTGGCTTCCCCTGCACCTAGGGTGAATAGACTGTACACATGTGGCCATCAAGGCGCCAGCAGATGAGCCCGGTGCCTTTGTCAACAGGAAGGGCTTACACTCATAAATGTGCAGATAATGTGTGATCACAGGATGCTGATTCTACAAGTTTGTGCAAGGTACCCAGGCAGCTCGCATGGTGCTTACATCCTCAGACACTCCCAGGTGCCGGGGCTCTTCAGTGCTCCAGCCCGGCTGGATGGATGGCTGCTGGGTGACAAGGGCTATCCCCTCAGAAGGTGGCTCATGATACCTCTCCGCCATCCAAGAACAGAGGCTGAGCAGCTGTATAGTAGGAGCCGCAGCACCACAAGGGCTGTGGTGGAGAGAACCACAGATAGATCACCAGGACAAGCTTGTGCTGCCGCCTCGATATTCAACATCTAAATGCAAAATCTGCCAGGTCAGCAGCACTAACTAAGGGCAGACAATGACAAACTTCATCCCTGTCCCCCCAGCTCATTATGCGTTCAACCTTCCATAACCAATGGCCCAGCAATGTTGCAACAATAACTAATGTAACAATCATCAGTGATGATGATTGGCTGTTGGGAGGACAACGTTGGGGGGCCGCAGAGGGTAAGGCTACCTGCTGGGTTAAATGCCCAATGCCAACATGGTACTCACCCTGTCAGAGCGCAACAAATCGTTGAGGCATTTGCGGGCACTGGATCTAGGTGTGCCGCACCACATCGCGGGAGCTCACCACCTCCGCCACCTCCTCTCAGGCATGTTTGGTCCTTTGGGGGGGCCTCCAACTCCCATTCTGGGGGACCAACACCTCCCACTGTGCTGCCACCTCCTCGAGGAGGGCAGCAAGGCACTCATCAGAAAAACGAGGGGTACATTGACCCCCCCCCCCCCAGCACTGGCCTACCCTGCAGCCTGACCTGCTCACCCGAACACCTCTGCTGCGGCCTGGAACTGACCATTGCGAGCAGCCTACAAAAGGCTGCCAGGCCTTCTTTTAAATTTGACCCGGTGGTCAGTGCAGGCCCACCTCCACCCGCCCACTCCCGCTATCCACGGGAGTCGGGAAATATGCTGGGCCGGTCTTAATTGGCCCACCCGCATAAAATGGCGGTGCGGGCAGAGAAAATCCTGGCCCAGGTGTCTATGAATGGACAGCGAGGTGGAAGACTGCCAATTAGTCCCACATCATTCCTCTTTATTTAAGTACTGCACTCTCCCCCTTCAGGAAATCTTGGGGGTTAAATTTGGAAGGCTTCCCTGGTGCATCATTATTCTCCTCACACAAAAGGTGAGGCCCAAAAAGTCCTGAATATTGAGCCTTGGGCCTCATAATGGTGAAGGGGGAAGGTAGCATCAGATACATAGTCCAAGTTTGGGCTGTGGCAAGCCCTTCCAGACAGTTTGAGGTCGGAGCGATTGAAAAGTGGGCTCTATATGGCTCAATTTAACCCCCTTGTGTGGTGATCGAGATTGGGAACAATCCATGCTGCTTGGTAGATGTCAAATATGTTCCAGGAAGTAAATAACAACAACTTACACTTAGATATGTTTTAAACATTGTAGAACTTGTTAAGATGGAGGTATTTGGACATTGGTTAGGAATTAGGCTTAAAGATGAGATTAAACTGGTAACTTTTAAAAAGGCTTTTGGAAGAGGGCAGAGATGAAGGAAACAGGAGTTTTGGAGGAGAATTCCAGGGCTGAGAGTCATGATGTCTGATGGTAGAACAGAGGAGAAGGCCATGGTGGCCCAGATTCAGAAGATTGGAGGATGCGAGCTGGATGTCGGCCTGGAGAAGGTAGCAGGAGTTGGTTAGAGTAAAGCTATGGAGGGATCTTCAAATAAGGAGGAGGACGAGGTTGTGTATTTTAAGAAATATCTTTTCTTTGTATCATTTATGTGCATATGATCTTTAAAAAAATCTGCAGGTTGTGATAATATGATTTAGGTGGAGCAATTGGAGTTGCAGTGAACAGGAAGAAGTGTCCAATCTGTAGCCATATGGCTCCAGATGGACCCCAAGACCTGGCAACCTGCCCCTCGAAGCTCAAACACTGGGCAGAATCATCCCCTACCGCCCTACCTTCCATGACGAAACCAGAAAGTGAGAGTGAAGCCTGCCACGGAACAAGGCGGACAGTTACGTGCAATTGTCTGCTTCCGCCTCATTAGTTGGGCATGTGCATGGTTCATGCCAAGTCTCGTGGCGGGGTGGGCAGAACATCAGCTGCCCTACCATCATAAAAGGCACCCAGACAGGCCTCACTAACAGAGCCATAACCCTGGAAGAAGGATGAGCAGGAGAAGACAACAAGCTGCAGCTCCCCATTTCAGTGACACACCCCTGAAGCATCTCCTCGAGGCTGTGCAGGAAAGGCGAGATGTTCTCTTCCCCACGGATGGCCGCAGGAGGCCCATCCGACTGACCACGCCAGCCTGGGAGGATGTCGCCAGGGCAGTCAGTGCCCGTGGGACCATGGGATCCAGAGGAGCATCACCCTGCAGTACAGGACACGGATGAATGATCTCATCTGTGCCGTTATGATAAATGAACTTTCTATGTTCCAACTCATACCACCACTCATTTTGTTTTTCTATCATGGGACGTGGGAGTCACTGGCAAGGTCAGCATTCCTGTTGCCCATCCCTAAATGCCCTAGAGAAGGTGATGGGCTACTGCCTTATTGAACCACTGCAGTGCTGCTAGTGAGGCAACTGCAGGGTTTTGAGCCAACCACAGCAAAGGCACAGATGTGGAGTAGGGGGCAACTTGCAGGTGCTGCTGTTCCCATGCATCTGCTGCCCTTGTCCTTCTCGCTGGTAGAGCTCGCGGGATTGGAAGGTGCTGTTGAAGGAGCCTTGGTGACTTGCTGCAGTGCATCTTGTACGTGGTACACAATGCTGCCATTGTGCATCGGCAGTGGAGAGAGTGAATGTTGAGAAGGTGACTGGGGTATCAGTCAAGTGGGCTGTTTTGTGCTGGATGGTGTCCAGCTTCTTCAGTTTTGTTAGATCTGCACTCATCTGGGCAAGTAAAGAGTATTTTATCACACTCTTTACTTGTGCCATGTACATGGTGGTCGGGTTTTGGGGAATCACAAGGTCAGTCATTAGCTACAGAGTTAGCAGTCTGTGACCTGCTGTCTCATCATACGTGCTCTCAATCCAACTCTGTGTCTTTATGCAGGAGAAGACAGTCGACAACAGGATGGGGAGAGAGGATACAGGAGGGGGGAATGCCTGAACTCAATTCAGTCAGCAGGCTGCCACGCTGGCAGGAGAGGATTGTGACCATGCCTGTGCAGAGAGTGACGTCAGCCTCCTCCTAGCACCTAGTAAGGAAGCGTGCATAATCCCAAGAACCTCAGAAAATCAGGGTGGTTGATGAGTGCAATGTTTGAGCCAGCCTAGGCAGTCACTCATTCTCTCTTCTGTCCATTCCAGGTACCAGCAGGAAGTAGGGGAGGCCAGTCCCTGCACCTGAAGTAAGTCCCAGCTCCCAGGACAGCTTGGAGGAAGACAAGGACTACTTCACACCTGTAGCGCCATCAAACAGTTCACCTTCACCCTCCTCCAGCCCAGAGACACCACACCTCGATGGATCATGAACCTTGTTTAGGCTCAGGGTCACACTCTGGGGGTCACCTCACAGACACGTCCACAGCAGGCGGAGGCAGTGACAGCCTAGGTGCCTGGCACTCAGAGGGCTGCTGAAGAAGAGGGCCCTGCTAAGTCTGAGTCAGATGACGAGGCTCTGGAAGTGGCAATGGGAAACATGCTGGACTATCAAAAAGATGCAGGCAGAGCTGTCAGACGCCCTCCACAGAGTGGCACGAGAGATGGAGGAGTCCATCTGCATGTTCTCTGATGTTGTGACAATGGAAGTCTCCCTGGGAAGGATGGTGGATGCCATGGAAACCCTGGCCCAGCACAACGTCCAGTTTCTGCCGGAGATGCGCTCGGACCTACACTCCATTACTCTAGCCATGGGCACTCTTCTGCAGTGGCTACATGAGAGGCGGGGGGGGGGCAACTCAACCTCCCTCCATGTTCCCCTTCTCCTCAAGCAGTCAAGGAGGGGCCCACGGGCACCCAAAGGGCAGAGGAGCATCAGGAGGACACACCAGGGGCATCCACCCAGGACACTCCAAGGGTGTCCAGGCATTCCCAATCCCCTCTACCTGTGACCCCATCAGCTCCAGCTGCTCAGGCCGAGAAGGGTGCGCCTGCTGCTGAGCAGGACACCCAAAGCAAGCTGGAGCTCTTCAGGCCTCAGGCCTCCAGTGGACGCCTGCTGAAGTTATCACAGACAAAAGGGAATAGTAGTCGGCAGGCTGCCTCCACCTCTGCTGTGGGTCAGAAGTGCAAATGCTACCGACTGAGCCAAAGTTGGCATTGCAAATTGAAATATACACATATCAATAGGGACACGGCTACCAAAAGAAATGAATAGGAATGTGGCTTCTTGGGGCAGAATTTTTCTCTCATCGGGCAGGTGCATGGCCAACCCGAAGCGGAGAAAAATTGTGCGCAATGACGTTGGGCGAGTGTCCCGACATCATCGCGCCCTTGCGCGATATTTCGGTCAGCAGGTGGGCGCAGGAGTCAGCAGCCCCCCCCCCCCCAACAATGGGCTGTTAAGCCCATTAATTCATTAATTGACCTTACAGTTGGCGGGCGCACGAATAGGCCAAGCGGCCTTTACATTTTTTGCAAAGCCTCATCCACGGGCAGGATGAGGCTTCAACCAGTGATTAAAAAAAAAACTTTTAAAACTAATTTTTAACATGTCCCTGCTCATGTGACAGAGTCACATGACCAGGGACATGTTTTCCTTATTTTTTAATTGTTTATTTTTAATGTGAAAAATCTTCAGCTCCCTGAGGCGGCTCTGTGCCTTCAGGGAGCTCTCACTGAGCTCACCCCCGTGCATGCACTGACTTCCACACTCACCCTCCTCTCCACCCCACCACCCAGGCAGCACTGAGCGTTTCAGTGCACGGTCCACGCTGGCTGGCTGTTAATTGGACAGCCAGTGTGAAATCACAGTCAGGGCCTGATCGCGGGTGACGGCCAGTCCCAAGCCTGCCCACCCGACGAGGTAAGAAACCCTGTCCTTGGAGCGTGAAAAGATAAAATCTTGTGCATCGTATGTCATAGGGCAGAAGGTCCATAAAAAGCTTTCGTAAAATCTCATGCATTGGTAAAAATATGCACCGTTGATGTAAGCCGTGTTGAAACCAGCCACGTGCAAGCGACACCTTCTTGGTGAAGTATTGCACATCTTCATTCCACAGTTTCATCAGAAACATTCCTTTTTCATGAGGTTGTCCCCATTGTTAAAGCTATAATTGCTATTATTACACTCAAGGTTCCTTTTAAGATATTATCCATCCACAATGCAGTAAAATTGGTGTTTTATCTTATTATTAAAATGAAAGATCTGCCATTCATGCCTCCAGTCCCTTCAGAGGTGGGTACTGTGTATTTTCCTGTGCTGATCCTGGTATTTCTGATGATCTACATTGTAATTATCAGAATTGGTCCATCCTCTTCCTAAACCCTCCCTATGGCAACGTATTTAATACTAAGAGTTTGCGTGACCCTTCTTCCTGTTTAGATCTGTTGGGTAGGGTGAAATTGACAGTATATATATTTAAATAATAACCTTACAGAGCCCCATTTTAAAGTAGATATTATGCAAATTATTCAAATTGGCCTGCTAACAAAGCATGCCTTTGTTGTTTTAGTTGTAATGCTTATGTGATCTGTGCAGACAGCCGTTAAGCAAATGAAGAGGAAGCTAACAACGTCAGAAAAGGGATCAGACTGTTCCAGCTGACACTACCCTAATCTTCTAGGACCCATTAAAATGCAGTTTGAAAGCATTACCTACAATAACATCCTTGAATATCACTGGTTTTATTTGCAGTATCAAGCATTTCATTTCATGCACCATTAATGACGAGATCAGAGTTTCAAAGCAGCTAAACATTCCAACAACTACCTGGACTAAATAGACAATTAACTTCTTAGACAAAACGGCCAATTAACCGCAAAGGTAAGGCTGTCACCCTCCACTTAAATTAAATTTCTTTGCTAACGGCAGTTTGTCTCAGCCCAACCATTAAGGGTATTTAGACAACCACATGAGTGTACTGAGCAGAATTAGAAGGAAAATGGAATTAAAAGGAAAAGGCTAGAGTAAAATTTGCCAATGCATGCGGTTCTGGATTCTTTTCCTGTAGTCTGCAGCTTTAGTGCTCTGTGGATGGCAAAAGATCCATGTGCAGATTCCTCATCATTATTCAAATTAATGCCCTGTTCAAAAGAGAATGACAAAAAAAAAACATTTTTGGCAATTGCTTTCCTGACAAATAGGAATTCTATTTTTTTTAAATGTTGGTAAGTAAGACAAGGGAAAGATTTGGCAATGTCAGCCTCTTTCGGGAGAAGTCCGTCTTGATATTGCTCCCTCTAAATGGAAAGTAAATGTGTGATCCCGACAATCCCAGCCCTTCAGCTGAAGTACCGCAAAGCGGCTTTGTTTCACTGCGAAACAGAGCTAAAACAAATAGCTACAGGAAATACTAACAAGAACCATGTTAAGTCAATATTTGTTGAAACTTTTGTCCCTGTAACTGTAATAACCACCCAGAGTGCTTGCTTTTTTCCAGTTCTCAGGATGTTCGCAAACTGTTCCAAGGAAATTACCCAAAAAGGGAGAAAAATGGTGAAATGCACTAAGTACATGTTTAACGTTAGGCAAGGTAAAAACCCACAGTAATTTAATTAATCAAGAATTGGGTAAAGCCTTTTAGGTTGGACAAAGCTGCGGTTCTCCTCATGAGCACAACAAAACATACCACACAGCAGAGACAAAGTTGCAGGGGCTTTCAAATTGCAGTTATTTGACAAAATGGCAGACTGGGTAATGGGAGAAAGAGTTTTAATGGGTCAAATGGGTTTTCCTAAGTCTTCCTTTTCTTTGTGCTCTGGTAAACAATAGCCTAGAAGATTAGCTTCAATTACTGCTTTAGTATTAGAGGGTTCACTGTACAAGGTGTGGTGAAAGTAGTAGAGCCAACAGATATTGTTTTAATTCGTTCCTGGGATATGGCTGTTGTTGGCGAGTTTGCCATTTGTTGCCCTTCCATATTTGTGCTTGAGAAGTTGGTGATGAGCCTTCTGGAACCGCTGCAGTCTGTCTGGTGAATCTACTCCCACAGTGTTGTTAGGCAGTGAGTTCCAGGACTTTGGCCTAGTGATGATGAAGAAACAATGGGGAGAATTTTCATTCCCGTTGGGCGGGCTGGGCGGGAGTGGGCGCGGGCAGGCGCACAACCGCTCGCCCCCAGCGATCAGCTGCCCGCCGCCATTTTGCGTGGGTGGGCCAATTAAGGCCCACCCAGTGTGACGAGCACCCAGAAGTACTCAGCACTACCTGTGCGAGCGGGAGGAGGAGGGAGAGTAGGGGCCTGCGCGTGAAAGAGCGCATTAATCCCCCTGAGGCACAGAGATGCCTCAGGGAGATTAAGAAAAGTCATAAAAATGTGAGAAATAAAACAATAAAATTATTCAGACATGTCCCCTCATGTGACATTGTCACATGAGCTGGGACATGTTTATGAATTTACATGAAATATTTTATTAAATTAATAAGCTCTTCATGAAATCTCGTCCTGCCCATGGATGAGGTTCCAAGAAAGTGCGAAGGCCGCCTGGGCTCTTCTCCTGCCCCCCAACCTTAAGGTCGGATAGGCAGCTCTGACAAGTACTTCAATCAGTTGAATAGTGGCCTTAATAGACCTTTGACAGTTTGGTGGGCGCATATATGACTCAGGTGCGCTCCCTCCAAACTGAAGGTTGGAATGACACACATTGATGCCAGGACGCATGCCCGACGTCACCAAGCGTCATTTTACGTGTCAGCATGCGGGGACTACCCCTGCACGCTGAATAGAAGATTCAGGCCAATGTTATGTGTCCAAGCCAAGGTGATGTGCACCATAGAGGGCAACATGGAAGTGATGGTGTTCCCAGGCACCTGCTGCCCTTGTGGCTCTCAGTAGTAGAGTTTCTGGGTCTTGCAGCGTTGTGGACTCTTTTTGCAGGGGCTCTTTATCTGTGGCATCAACTTACTATGAGAGCTGGCTTTTTAAATATCGGTGACTAACAGTTTAAAGAAACTGAAAAAGCATCAAGTTCAAGTATTACATTAAGCAGTCAGCTCAGCCTGAAAATGCAACATTTGTGACTGATTCAAAGGGTGACTCAAAGACTCACTAATCTGAAGAACACATTGCATTTTCTGTTTCACCATGTTGAAAAAGTGACCCAGATAATTCTTTCCTTTTTATAGTCAGTGTCATAGTCAAGCATCCTCAGGTATAACATGAATTCAATTAAGGGTAAAAGCCTTTTTAGTAATGGCTACAGAGTGACTGGGAGTCTTGGAAAATGCCCCTGCAATTAAGTTAGTGCAATATTCTAATGCTTACAATATCTATTATTTTTTGCTTGTATCAATACAGCCAATTTTGTGACAATTAGTGCTGAAATATGATTAACTTTACTGTATAGATCATGACCACTGACAACTGCATTGAGGCTGCCCAGATTATTTCATTCATAAATGTTAGAGTCATCAGAAATGTGCTGGATTTGTAACTAAGGCCAGGATTTTCAGCTCAGTGTGCGGGCGCAGGTCCGACATGCACGAGTGTAAAATAATGCGCGAGGACGTTGGGCGAGTCTCCCAACATCATTCGCGCGCTCGCTCGATGTTTCAGTCGGCAGGAGCGCACAGGATTCAGCAGCCCACCCACCCACAATTAAGGGGGCTGTTAAGCCCATTAATCAATTAATTGAAGTGAATTTTTCCCCGCCCGTCCAACCTTATGGTTGGTGGTCGGGCGAAAAGGCCAAGCGGCTTTTAAATTTTTGAGGAAACCTCATCCACGGGCGGCATGAGGTTTCCGATGTTAACTAAAAATAAAATAAAACTTTTTAAACACATTTTTAACTTGTCCCTGCTCATGTGGCAGACAGAGTCGCATGAGGGGACATCTTTTTTCTTTTTTGTTTTGGAAAACTTTATTCATAATGTTAAAAATCTTCAGCTCCCTGAGGCAGCTCTGTGCCTTCAGGGAGCTTTCACTGAGCTTACCCCCACGTGCATGCGAACACTTCAATGCTCGCGCTCCTCCCACCCCCCCCATCTCCCCACCTAGGCCACGCTGAGGTTATCAGCGCGCGTTTCACACTGGCTGGCCAATTAATGGTATGAACTCGTGGGTTGGAGCCCGATCAAGGGCCACAGACCATTGTGTGGCTGCTCCTGGGCCCACCTGTCACGCCCACCCAACGAGGGGAAAACCCTCCCCAAGTCTTAACATTGAACAGCCAATGTTTTGACATAGCTAGCGCATCATTTCCGTTTCCAGAGAATATTTATGTACTTTTTGTTTATAACTTAATCAATACACACAATATAAAATTTGATGTTCATAATTATTTCAGAGTATAGTATTGGCTACTCAAGCATTAGAACGTTATTTTGGATTTTTTTTTAATGTTCACAAGAAGCTGCAAAAAAAAAGCTCTGAATTTCCTGACATCAATTACACCGCTGTTGCACTGTTTTTGTACCAGCAAGTTACACTGTTCACCAGAAGAGAGAGGTTGGTGCAAGTTTCTTGGGTACGTACTGCATTCTAAAAGTGCAGCAAACAGCTTAGACTCCAGGAAATTCCAATCCAAGTTGGTGCAGCTTCTGTAAAGACTGATTTCTTTATTGGAGCAAGGGACAGCAAGGATAGGTTGGAGCTCAATCCCTTTTAGTTTAATCTGCTTGGGATGTCTCCCGTCATCTTCTGAAGTCCCTGTTGCTAAAAGTATGAGTTGTCGGCTGGACCCATATGGGGCACCATGAAAGAGCAGTATCTCACCAAAGAATTACTTCACAGAAAAACCTGCACACCCTCCTGGAAGAGGTGGGTAACAGGAGAGAATGACGCCT
Organism: Carcharodon carcharias; assembly: GCF_017639515.1. Taxonomy (NCBI): domain Eukaryota; kingdom Metazoa; phylum Chordata; class Chondrichthyes; order Lamniformes; family Lamnidae; genus Carcharodon; species Carcharodon carcharias. The sequence continues at coordinate 17,279,808 of NC_054492.1, read as the reverse complement.
GGGTGTGACAGTCAGTGGGCCTTCTATGAATGCCAGTCATGTCACCTGCAAGGAGATGGCTTTGGCATGATGCCAATGTCTTCTGCTGTGCTGCAATATTCTCTTCACATACTGGTGTTCATTCTCCTCTCCTATTAGGATGGCATAGAGAAGTAGGCCTATGGGGCCTGGCCTATGTCTGCTTCACTGTTGCCTAAGTATGTTGTGGTATAGGGGAATGGAGAGGTTGAGGAATATAGGGTATAATAATAATTTGGTAATGTGATGGGAGTTGGGTGGGGCACCAAGTGCATTTCTCAGTGAGCAAACTGTGAAAGTAAAGGGCAGAATCTTCTGCCTATTGGGTGGGCCGGTTGCCGCCCGTGATTGGCTGCACAACGCTGTTTTACATGGGCGGGCCAATTAAGGCCTGCCCAGGGTCACATGCGCCCGGTAGCACTCAGAGCTACCTGTGTGGGTGGAGGGAGGAGGGAGAGTCAGGGCCTGTACTGTTTCACGCAGGTGCACGAAAGAGCACAGAAATCTCCCTGAGGCACGGAGCTGCTTCAGGGAGATTCAGAGCACACTGGGAATTTTTAATAAATAAAGTTTAAAAATTACTTACACATGACCCCTCATGTAACAATGTCACATGAGCTAGGACATGTTTATGAAATGTGCAAAATGTATTTGTTAATTTAATGAAACCTTCCCTTCGAAAAACATCATTCCGCCCGTGGATGAGGTTTCATGCAAAACGCGAAGGCTGCTTGGGATCTTCGCCTACCCCCCCGCCAGCCTTAAGGTCGGATGGGCAGCCCTGTCAATTACGTCAATTGGCTTTTAAATGGTCTTAACAGGCCTTTAACAGGTTGGCGGGCGCGCACCGAACAAACGATCGGAATGACACACGGTGACTTCCGGATGCATGTTCGACATCGCTGCGCATCATTTTAGGTGTCAGCATGTGGGGCATGTCCCCTCAAGCCAATGGGAAAACTCTCCCCAAGGGGTTTCAAGCCAGAAATTAGGGCCCATATTTGTACCATAGTAAAGGAACCTGCTTCCAAAAAAGTCCATATCTCTCCCAAGGACTAGGTATAGTTATTTCACATTATACTAGATATTTTCATGCAGAAACTAATCAACACAATGCACACTGGGTAAAGTTTCTCTTGGTTGCACTGGCTTCTTCAGCGCAATCTGCTTGAAATTGGCCAAACCAGTGCAGAGATTTGCAGAATTTTAAGCACAATGTTCAGCGCAATCAAGTTTCCATACATAGTTACACTGGTTTAAGAAACATTGTACTAGAAGCTTGCTCCACCCACAAAAAAGGCCGGGCCTCCAGATTGGGTTCATTGCAAATGCAACCTTCCACTGCTTGAGCCCACAATTGTGGGCCTTGGGGGAGTATCTTAAAATTAAGCTTTTTTTTAGGAAGATGGACGCTAATCGGAATGCTTTAAAAACTTTAAAATATTATCTTTGTAATTCACTAGGAAAATGACTCCTATACATCAATGTAACTAGCAAATGGTTCTGTTTAACTTTTTGAAGTAATTTAAAGTTATTTAAATTCGGATTATTCACAGGTGGTGGACTAGCCACTCTGATTTAAAAAGCTTGCTTTTTTTACTAACTGTACTAAGTTACCACTCTTAAATGCGTTGAGGATTTTTTAAATGACATTTTTTCAAGGTAGTTACCCTCTAAAACACTGCCTGATTGCATTAGGTCAACACAAATTTTGCATTCGACAATTTGCAGATTGGTATGCATACAAACACAGAGACAGAAAATAGAAGCAGGACTAGGCCATTCGGCCCTTCGAGCCTGCTCCGCCATTCAATATGATCATGGCTGATCCTCTATCTCAAAGCCATAATCCTGCTGTCCCCCCATCCTCCTTGACATCATTAGAGTCTAGAAATCTATCTATTTCCTTTTAAATATGTTCAGTAACTTGGCCTCCACAACCTTCTGTGGTAGAAAATTCCACAGGTTCACCACCCTCTGAGTGAAGAAATTTCTCCTCATCTCAGTCCTGAATGCCCCACCCCATATTCTGAGACTGTGACTCCTTGTTCTAGACAACCCCTGGCCCCCACCAGCCAGAATAAACATCATCCTTGCATCCAGTCTGTCCAGCCCTGTCAGAATTTTATACATTTCAATGAGATCTCTCTCATTCTTCTAAACTCCAGTGAATACAGGCCTAGTCGGCCCAATCTCTCCTCATGCGACAGTCCTGCCATCCCAGGAATCAGTCCTGGGAACCTTTGCTGCACTCCCTCTATAGCAAGTATATCCTTTCTTAGGTAAGGAGACCAAAACTGCACACAATGTTCCAGGTGTGATCTCACCAATGCCCTGTACAACTGCAGTAAGACATCCTTGCTCCTATACTCAAGTCCTCTCGCAATGAAGGCCTACTTACCATTTGCCTTCTTAACTGCTTGCTGCACCTGCATGCTTGCTTTCAGTGATTGGTGTACAAGGACATCCAGATCCCTTTGTCCATCAACAAACCTATCATCAGTTAAATAATCTCTGAAGAAGAGTCATACAGACTTGAAATGTTAACTCTGCCTTTCTCTCCACGGATGCTGTCAGACCTGCTGAGTTTTTCCAGCATTTTTTGTTTTTTTGTTTCAGATTTCCAGCATCTGCAGTATTTTGCCTTTACCAGTTAAATAATACTCTGCCATTCTGTTTTCCCTACCAAAGCAGATAACTTCACACTTCCCACATTATACTACATCTGCCTTGTATTTGCCCACTCACTCAACTTGTCTAAGTCACCTTGAAGGCCTCGTAACATTCTCCTATTTGCTCACATTCCCACTTATACCATGACAGTAGGTCTCCTGGTAGGAGTTGCTACAAGCAGGAACAGGAGGGATTTGCAAATTATGTTCACCGGAAACCTGAGAAGACAAAATGCTTCTCAAAACTAATGCAATTTTGAGTGCACTATGCACCCAGATTGCTAATTGCAACCAAAACAGGAGCTCCTATTTGTTTTGATGAAATCAGTTTTGTTCCTCAATGTTGTTCTTTTTGAATGCAGAAAAGTTAAGTGTGAGCTTCAAATGAGCGGAACGACTAAATCAGCTCTTTCTGCATGTACTCTATGTCAAAATGAGGCAAGAAATGTGGCAGTCTCAGACAGGTCACAATCTTTATGTCTCCAGCTCACTCTCCCACTTTAAATCCTCAAAGCACAACTCTGGCCAAGCTATTGTCCGCTCCTCCCAATGGCTCTTTCTTTGGCTCGATATCCATTTTTGTCTGATTACGCCTCTGTGGAGCACCTTGTGGACATTAAGATAAAAGCAAAAAGCAAAAAGCAAAAAACTGCAGATATCCAAAACAAAAACAAAAATACCTGGAAAAACTTAGCAGGCCTGGCAGCATCTGCGGAGAGGAATACAGTTAACGTTTCGAGTCCGTATGACCCCGGGACTTGAAATGTTAGCTGTGTTCTTTTCCGCAGATGCTGCCAGACCTGCTGAGTTTTTCCAGGTATTTTTGTTTTTACCGTGGGGACATTCTTTTATCCTAAAGGTGTTATGTAAATAAAAGTTGTTGTTGTAGTTTTAACCAGCAAGCAATGCTTTCTGAAGTGCTACCAGCCAGGGATGAAAGACCATACCACCTTTCAAATAAACACAAACAGCCAATCCTCCATGAATAATGGGCACACGGGTAAAAGTTTCCTTTGCATATTTTGGGTAGTAAAATTGTAAATGAGTTCTTTATAAATGATTTTAACGCACCTAATGACAAAAGCAAATCTCCCATTGTGCTAAATTTTAGCAAATGCACGGTACGAAAAAAATCTATTAAAAACCTTAATTCTAAAATATTACATTTGGTAACAACATTCACCATTTTAGACTATAAACAATGCTGTTGTTGCTCTGAAACTAATTATTGTTCATTTTAAGTAATGTGATTTCTAATTTGAGCAAGTATAATTTGGCCATTTTTTTGGTTCTTGGAGTGGATTCCCAAATCAGCACAATAGGAATAAACATTTGACGTTTCGAGTCCTCATGACCCTTCGACAGAACTTGAGTTCATTTCAACTCTTTCTTGGACTCGAACTCAAGTTCTGTCGAAGGGTCATGAGGACTCGAAACATCAACTCTTTTCTTCTCCGCCGATGCTGCCAGACCTGCTGAGTTTTTCCAGGTAATTCTGTTTTTGTTTTGGATTTCCAGCATCCGCAGTTTTTTTGTTTTTATCTCAGGAATAAACATTGCTGGTTTGGTGTTCCTCCCTATGCTTTCATTTTATAGGTACAATGATGGCATTTCATATCCTAGCCTCGAAGGTGATAGGCATCAGTTTTCATCTGGCAATGAGCCATCATCAAACATTAGAATTCTCCTGTATTTGTTCCAGATGTCGTTTTCTTAATCTTAACAAAATCTGTTGTAAAAGATAATGGAATGAAATTCATTCAATTCGCTCCTACTTCTGATCCCTTGGCCATAATCCACATCAGTGATTCAATAGACATCTACAAAAATCACCACTCCATGCAGTAATTTTATTCTATTGCCTGAAATTGTCACTACCCTTCACAACACTTAATTAATTAAAAAAAATCTCCTCTAGTTTGAGTGATGAAGAATTCTGCAGTAGTTACATTGAACTTGACCTGTAATGCAGTTATAGCCACAAGCTACTCTGTGTGGAGGGATGATGTGTTTGTGCTGTAGCTGGTGGAATATGGGTGACAGTTTTAAATTGACCTCTTAGGGAGCTGATATGTGACCTCCAGAAAGACTGGCCACTTGACAGGATGATTCCTGCTGTGCACTTGACTTATGCAGTACTATAAGCATCATAATATTGCTCATGTCCTTTTTTGCCATTATGAATGTCAATTCGGTTTTAATAAGGGGGGAACAGTTTGAATAAAACATTGTGACTGAGATTTCTATGCACCCCCCCCCCCCCTCCCCAACACACAAGCATAAACTAGGTGTAAGCTTTCCCTACTTTGTGTCATATACAGATTGATGCTTGTCCTCTGTGTGCTGTGCAGTCAAAAATCATTATGTAAAATCTCTGCAGGAGAGAAATGGTACGAACACTTAACCTTTACAGCCATTTACACAGTCACATGGGACAAATAGACATAAGTGGCCAATCCTCCCATTAAATATTTTTTGTGCTGTTTTACCCTTTCCCCGAAATGACAATTCCTACTTCACTTACTGGAAATGTTGGTAATGCAACATGCTTGCACTTGGTGACTAAACGCAAATTGGACATTTCTGGATAAACTGATGGTTTAGTAATATTATGTTGCACACATTAGAGAAATATATAATGCTGTCAGCTGTGGTTCAGTTGTAACACTCTCGCTAAGTCAAAAGGTTGTGGGTTCAAGTCCCACTCCAGAGACTTGAGCACAAAATCCAGACAGGCACTTCAGTGCCATACTGAGAGAGTGCTGCATCAATGATCAAAAATTGGCTGCACTGTCGGAGGTGCCATCATTTGAATGAGGCATTAAGCCTCATAACCCCTTCTGCCCTCATAGCTGGATGTAGATCACATGACACAATTTTGAGGAAAGTGGGGGGAAGCGGTTCTCACTGGTGTTCTAACCAATTTTACCCCAAATCAACATCACTGAAACAGATTCTCTGGTCATTAACATGTTGCAGTTTGTGGGATCTTGCTGTGCACATATTGGCAATGAAGTTTCCTACAACATGACAATGACAAAAGTACTTCATTGCCTGTAAGTTCATTAGAACTTCAAGGTCAAAAGGGTGATTTCTGAATGCATATCCTTCAGGCCTTTCTTCTCTTTTTTTTGACTGGACTTTAGGAACCTGAGCGTACAACAGTTGAACAAGTAGCCAGAACCCTTTTCAACTGCAGATTTAGATTGGTATGCATCCAAATGAATTAAAATGTTTTACTTAGCATGGGAAACTTTTTTATTTCATCATGCATCTCCACCAGTGCTGGTGAAAAGGGGCAAACATATTGTGCTATGCAACCCTGAAGCAATCAGGCACAATTCCACTTGCTGCTATGTTAACAAGGGCAGCAAACCAATTGTAAATAAACAGGCTAGTACCTCTATTAAAATAGTTGAAAAATTTGGTTCCCACCAGCACCTGCTTGGACCTGCACCCAGTGTTGTACTTGTGTTCTCTTTGTGCTAACTTAGTAAATAACCATTAAGGCACCAAACGTGCATAAGGGATTGGTTAACACAAAAATACGTAGGTTCATTTACTAAGGATTTGAGAAGTTGGTAGCAGTATTACACAGTTGAAGAACAGTATTACACAGTTGTACACATGACTGAGTTATTTGGTAGCTTCCACAGGACAAACTGCGACTAAGTATGAATCACATGATACATTGCATCATTTCTCATCTAGTGATGTATACAGAAAGCATAACTGCACCCACTTAAAAGCATTCCGCAACACACGGTGCTCATGCTATTGCAGTTCTGATAGCTATGCACTACTGATATGAGTCCATTTTCCCCTTAATTCTGAATGCTGCTCGTGGAACTGTAGCCAATCTCAGGGAAATGGGGAGTCAAATCTGTAAACCTGCTGCCGCATGACTTGCCTGTTTTGCATAGAATGTTACAGTAGAGGAAACAGGCCATTCAACCCAACAGGTCTATGCTTGATATGGACCTCCTCCCACTTTACTTCATCTCATCCTCAACATATCCTTCTATTCTTTTCTCCCCCATGTACTTACTTGGCCTTAAAAGCATTTCTTCATTGCTAGTGGAGATAAGTCAGGCAGCAGCAATGCACACCTCCGTAAAATAATGATTTTACATTGATGAAGCCATGGTTAAGCTCCAGCCTAAGTGTAAAGCACTCAGTGTGTGGTGTACAAAGTGCCTTTACTTAAATACTTTAAAAATATCCTCCAACCTCACTTCACCAAACTTTGTCATTTTGTGCCATATTGGAGAAAGAAATAGTGGCTTGCATATTAATCTGTATGTATTCAGGCAAGAAGTATTTGTGAAACCGCTGGTATTTTATACTGGAAATTCCCCAGTACAGTGTTAAAATCCTGAGCAAACACAAAGGAAAATGGAGCCCTAACTCTTGTCCTAATGGCTTATAGAATCTAGATCAATTACCCAAATTAAATCTTCATAATGGTTTGCTTAATAGAACCAGCCCAAGCACTTATGCCATTTCTTAAAATAAGTAAAATGACACTTCTGAGATAATTCTTTTGAGGCTGCTATCAGAAATTAAGGTTGGTCATTATAATTCAATTACCCAATAAAGACATGGTTAAATGTAATAAAAAAGGCTGGATGTAAAGCCTTGACAAACAGCATCTGTAGGCTTTCAACCCCCTCCTCCCACCCCAACCCCCACAATATTTCCTTTTTAATGTCTGAGTGTGTAAATGGATTATCCAAAATGCTATTCCTGGCTTCAGATGGCCGCATCGCTTACATACTGCTGCAGATGCCTTTGCCCCAGCTGTGGCAGGCATCGGACACCATCCTCACTTATCAGTTCCAGTGTGCTCACCCCGATACCAGTGTGTGGGAGAGTAAGCAGAGCAGCACATGGAGACCGCAGTGCGATTGTAGCTTGTTTTGAATATTCCATATTCCCCTTGCAAACTTTTGACAGGGATTTTTTTCCCAAGCGCTTCGCAGGCAGACAATGATTCTTGGAGCTCAGTAAGATATAATTAACTGGGTGCATGACGATATGAAAACTGTGTCCTGAGTAAGTTCCTTTCTCATCCAAAAATTGAATGTAAGGAGCACTAAGATTGTATTGTATCTCTCCATTCTACCACTAAATAGCTCACAGTGCAAATCTGCCTTGAAAATATTGAGAAGCCAATAGCCTTTCTTTTACCATGTCATTTTATTAATATTGATTTTTTTTTGTTTTTCTTGCCTTTCCGAAATGAAGATGATAGAGTGGCAGCACCCACAAATTCTCTACAGCACTAATGAATCAGATAATAGTAAACAAAAAGGAGCATAAAATACAATTATTACTGCCCTTTCTCACAAGGCAGCTGATTGCATATTATTGAAGATTCAACGACCCGCTGTCTCCAGCATAATAAGTGAAATGAGACTGGGACACAAAGAGATAAATTATTTCTGGAGATGTTTTTTTTATATCATGTTGACCTTTAGAATGAAGATGAAGTCAGACTTGGTTAAAACAAATAGCCACATTTCATCTTTGGTTAGCCTTAGAACCGTACTGTTCAACCTTTGAACTTAATTTTCCATCGGAACCCATTTCCATGCACCATTTCCCCTCAGTGCTGATAAGTGCCTGGTGCTGAGTGAGGCTGATTAGAAACATATTTTATTTAGTGCGATAAGAAAGCATTACTTAATATGCCATAATATTCCTTTCTAACATGTCCCTATTACAAGACACCAAGGGCTGATAGATAGCTGGGAATGAGATCAAAAAAAAACACATACAGTGCTTCAACTTCCCACTCCCTTCATATTATTATCGTATCATCAACCCCACTATCTCTAACACAAGAGTCAAGGGGTTGGAAGCAAAGATATTTATAAGAGAGCGCGAGATTGGGCTCGGGTCAGACGAAAGGGTAATTATTGTAAAATGTCAGGTTAACACTGAGAGTCTCAGTTCATCCAACTGAGAGGAGATTAGTCCAGATGGAGACATTTTCTACACTACCAGTCAGCCAATAGGAGACGTTCAGGATTAGCTGTGCACCTTCTCTCATCTCCACTCACAAAAGGTCATTTTCTGCTCATTGCTTCTCTCCTAAGATGTGCCTTTTTTATTTGTGCAGCTCAGGCAGGAAATAGGTCCTTTTTATCAGTAAATTAAATATTCAGAGTTTAAAAGCTGGTATTTTTGTGGCCATTTTCTCCCTCTCAAGGCCACTTTCATCTCAGTTAACAGAAGGAAACGTTACAGAAAAGTGTCAGTCTTGCAGTATTTATGATGTTTCCTAGCTCTATGAATTTAATCATTTTAAATGCTTTGGACTTTTTTTTCCCAAGCCTACAGTTAGCAATTTAACCAATTTAATACAACTTTGATATGAATTGTGTAAGTTTTCCATATGCCTGTGGAACTGTTTCACTGTTTGGTTCACATAAATGGTTTGGTGACACAAAGTGAATTTTACTGATCTGAGAATTGGATCTGGTGATGTAAAAACAGCACACTGCTATTTATTTTTTTTTCCATATGGTTAGTGCTCGAGATTATCAATTACCCATATTTAGATAAAATGAGGCTGATGTTGCTTTACTGTTTTCACAAGGATGTTGTGCAGCTTTAAACATTTGATACTTTTGGTAGAGTTTTGTACAAAATTAAAAAGATAAAATGAAAAAAATTTGGATCCCAAAATTTTCTGTCATTTCTGGCCTGTCTCTCCTCCTATGTGCAATGATTGGTGGATATTTAGAAAGCTGCAAAGATTCATTCGTCAATGTGTTACCAATCAGTCTGTCACTTGATTGATTAAACTAAACAAATTTGTTAGCCTGAATGACTTTGCTGCAGATATAACTCACGTTTCTGAGTTTCTTGATAATAACATACTCATTTGAAGATGATTTTATTAGCAGCTTCTTTGCAGAGTATTTTTTCCAGAAAAAAATGCCACAAAATCTTGTCTTGTCAAGTTTCCAGAATCCACTTAATTCAATCTACAGCATAAAAACAAACCAGAAACTCCCAATCAGTATTGCTGAATGCCTCATTTAGGGGAAATTGCCATGTACTTTATTAACAATGCTGTTCTGGCAGTACTGATGAATTGCTTCTTTGAAATTATTCCCCAAATTTAGCATATTGTAAATTTTAACCTTAGATTTGCTGCCTCACAAATTAAGACTTGTGATCCATAAAACAACTGGCGTCAGGTCTGAAATCTGAAACCAAAAAAAAAAATCAGGAAAGCGTTATAAAATATAATTTCAGACAGCCCTGTTCTTCCTTTCAGAACATAAATACGAGTAACACTTATTAAACCTCAAATTTTAACAGTGACAATCCAGCTCAGAGTAGATGATACAGGGAATATAAGTGTCAAGCTAGGGCACCAGAGGGTATTCCTCTGTGCTTGCAGTTTTGGCACCTTGTTGGGGTATGTGGTGGTGGGAAAATGTTGTCTTAAATCAAACCTTTACTACCTGGTCTGAGTAGATGTGATATGATCGCTGGTTTGCAAAGTGGGAAGAATGTTCTGAGAAATAATTAAGTTTCACATTGACACTAACAGCACTACTGTGTAAAATTATTTGCTATCTCTCAAAAAAGGCAGACAAAACCCACAACAGAAGACAGGTTTTAAATTCTGACTTGCTCAGTGTATGGAATAAATATTATTGTCTTTTAAAATGATAATTCTAATCTTTAGAAGTCTTAGGTTTAATCAAGATATTAAGTGATTGACATATAAAAAGTTGCCCCTTTTATATTGTAGTAGTGTTGGCATTCCACAAACAATGCATTTGCATTGAATATTAAATTTGAATGGTTAATTGAAAATAAAACTCAGAAGGAATTCTTCTGATATAAAGTATACATGCCAACAATAACTTAAAATGAAAGACTGTGTAAGACAAGTTTTATTAATGCATTGCCAATTTAATTTATTAAATGAAAATATAAAAAGTTGACCTTCAGTTTTTAGAAATATAAATTTAAGATGTTCATCATGCAAGACATGGGAACTAATTCTCTTCAGGGTTGTATGAAAGGGAAAGATAACATGAACCAAAGTATGCAACATATTTTATATCATCTGTAGCAGAAACTTTGACATAAATTTGTCAGTCCATTAAATTAATGCAACAGTATCAGTTTGCTTGCCAATTTAGGTATACAATTAATTAAAAATAAATACATTCCAAATGTCACAAGTGGACATGACATCAGAGATATAGTGCAACATAGACAGGAGACCTCACAAATTGAAATGTATCCTTTGGGCTCCAGAATCTTGCCTTTCTTAAATCAGTGCTATCCCTGTATCAGAATGTATTGGGGACATTAATAAACTTTCAAATACTGCTACAAGCCATAATTGCACATAGGGCACAAACAATCGCCCCGATAGGTTTGTCATTTTTTTTAAACTGTGCTTTTTTAGCTTTTGTTTCAAAAGTCAATGTTTCATCAGTGCTGCCATTTAGCCAAACTATTTCACAATGTAACAGTGGGCAGAATTTTCTCGTCAGCATGCGGGGCCCGACCCCATTGCGATATTTCGGTGGGCCGGCGAAATGTGATCTCCAATGTGTGCCCGCCATTAATTAACGGACCAGTTAAGGCCCTTGAGCCACTAATAGATGGCGATTTTTCAGGGCCCGTGCGATATTCAGATCATTGCAAGGGCGCAACAGGCAGGCAGGTGGGCCACACTTTTAAAAACCTCATCCACGGGTGGGATAAGAGGGGTGAGTGGGGTCGCAAGTGGTCTTTGGTAGACACTTCATGTTTAAACTTACTGCTACTTGCCTGTGTGAGCAGGAAAACTTTAAACCTCTTCACAGCTGCTGGACAGGGGTAACAGGCTTCAGGTCAGGACTCTGGTGTAAACGTCATTTTTGGGGCCTTGCAGGTTTCAGGCATCCTTCCCTCACCCTGGGAATGGGAGTTGTGCTCTCCACTGGAGGCACCTCCTCTGAGGAGGAAGGGAGGGCCAGGCGGGGGAGGAGGCCAGGAGTGCACATTCAGCCTCAAGGGGAGCCACCTTTGGGAGTGCAGGGGCAGGCACAAGGGGCACAGGGCCAACAGGAAGTCCAAGGCAGAAGGGGCCGTAGATGACGCTGCTCCCCTGCTGCCAGGGTATACAGGCGGCGAAGCAGCTACCTCAATATGTCTGAGGTGCAATGCCGAAGGAGGCTCCGTCTCTGAAGGGAGACAGTCACTTCCATCTGTCAGATGATAGGCCCTGAGATCTGTGCCAACTGTGTGGGTGGGCACCCCATGCCAGTTGCATTGAAGGTCATGGCTGCCCTCAACCTCTAAGCCTCTGGTTCTTTCCAGGGGTCGGTGGATGATCCTTGCGGAGTCTCCCAGTCAGCTACCCGCACTTCTGTCAAGCAGGTGACAGATGCTCTGTTTAGGCATGCATTGACTTTCATTCAGTACTGCTGGGACGATGTCAGCCAAACCAAGCGAGCCAGAGGCTTTGCAGCGATTGCTGGGTTCCCCCACGTCCAGGGTGCAATCAACTGCACACAAGTGGCCATCAAGGCACCAGTAGGTCAGCCGGGCGCCTTTGCCAACAGGAAGGGATTGCACTCCACGAACGTGCAGATAGTGTGTGACCAAAGGGTGAAGATTCTGCAAGTCTGTCCAAGGTACCCAGGCAGCTTCCATGGCGCATACTTCCTCAGACACTCCCAGGTGCCGGGCTCTTCAATGCTCCAGCCTGGCTGGATGGATGGTTGCTGGGTGACAAGGGCTATCCTCTCAAAAGGTGGCTCATGACGCTTCTCTGCCAAGCAAGAACAGAAGCTGAGCAGCGGTACAAAACGTGCCACACCTCCACAAGGGCTGTGGCGGAGAGAGCCATCGGTCTTCTCAAGATGCGCTTCCGATGCCTGGACCGCTCAGGGGGCGTACGGCAATACCCCCCAGATCATGTGTCGCTGATAGTGGGAGCATGCTGCGCTCTCCACAATCTGGTGCTGGAAAGGGGGGATGCAGTGGAGAAAGAAGCTGTAGGTGTAGATGCTCCTGCTGCACACGATGAGTCCAGTAGTGAGTCCGAGGAAGAGCACGCAGAGGAGAATGCTGAGGGGATAAATGCCGACCCAGGCAACCTCCAGGGAGGCAGGGACTCCCGGGAGCTTTAATTCGACAAATCTTCAGCTAGCTCATGACATATGGACCTCCAACACATGCCAGGGCTGCAGGCTGCATACTTGACACCTGAGAGCAACATCTGCCTGGTTAGGAACATTAACTGTGTGCCTTGTCAATAAAGCTCAATGACAAACAACTCACTCATAACATCATGGGTTCCTGTCCGCCTGCAGGAGTAAGGAATCACCCTGAGCCCTGTTCACAAATGAAGCATGTAATGAATGTAACAAATAAAACAGCAAAGAGACTTACTTAAATAGTGTTGAGCAGCACACCAAATTATAATCAACTAATAGTGGGGCAACATAAAACCACCAGTGAGAAGCCCGTGGTGTGCCTAAGGTTTCTTAAGTTTATGTTTTTGGGTGCTACACCTAGGTGCTCCCTCTTCGCTGGCACTAGCATTCGATCAGCCTGCTCACTCTGCTGGCCTGTTGGCCTCGATGACCTTGGCAGGCGTCCTCTGGCTCATGGAGCCTGTGCTGGCCCCACCTGGGAGAGAGCTGCCAGTTCCACAGCTGGCATCCCCCCAGTCACCGCAGCATCATCCAATCCCACTGTCACTGGCAGAGGGGTGAAGGAGCTCCTACCCTCACCCAGGGCGCCCTGAGAGGAGCCCGCAGAGACAACAGGCGGCTTGTGCTTCGACGTGAGGTCACTTCCGATATCCCTGCTCACCATTGATGGATGGGCGCCAGGCTGGGATACTTGGTCCCCAACCCATCTCCCACACTGGCACTGACCAGCTGAGGTCAATGCCGATGTGAGGGCTTGCAGGTCCGAGCTCATCCCCAGGAATCCCTGATTCAGCTCCTGGAGGAGCCTCTCCACAAGAGTCGCCACCCTTTCCATGGAGGAAGCATTGCGCTTGGCCATGAGGGTCAATGCATTGCTGATGCTCCACATGGACTCCTCCAGCACAGAGACCATGCCACGCGTAGCCTCATGCATCTCCGCCAGATCCTCCTGCAGACCCTGTTGGACTACCAGTGTCTGCTGCCTCAGGGATGACTCCAGAGGCTCATCATCAGCCACCGACTGAGCATGTTCCTGGTCCCCTGCACACCTCCAACTGCGGGGCCATGGGCACACTCACCTGCACCTCAAGGGAATGTGAAGTGCCCTCACCGCTCTGTCCTGGGACACTAGATGACGATCCAATTCCCACCGAGGTGCTTGTATCTGCGCTGGTGCCTGCCTGGCAGAGATGGTTTGATGCTAGTGTTTGTAATTCTTCTGGGCCCTCAGGTGTCAGACGCAGCCCCTCTGCCTCCTCCTCCTGGGCCTGCTCCAGTGAGGCTGAAAGGAAAAACAAGGACATCTGATTAGTTCAATGTGAGAGAATGTCAATGTGCATGCCTGGCCCCTGGATCAGGATGCGCTCCTCCTTCCATAATCAGTGGGAAACTCATGCTGGAATCTTAAATCACTAAACATTCGACAGTGGAATGGTGACCTCAGCGCACGGCACTCTTATCCCCCCCGGCTCCCCAGCCTCACCGCCACTGGTGGACCTGGGCTCATGGCTCTCTCCAGCTCCATCGCCTCCTGCTCGTATCTGGTTATAATCGCCAACTGGGCCTAGCCTCCCCCCAGTCCACATCTTCTCTGCGTTATTGTGTGCAGTCTTCTCCTTAAAAGGAGAGAGGAGCATTGATTAGTCCACCCTGTGTCTGGATGGCTATTGCAGCCCTGCCACCCCTACCTGAGTGAAACATTGCAGGGCTCCAGTGAATCTTGACCGTGGAGCAGCCGCCCACTCACACCAAGCAGCCAGGGCTGACCCCTTCTTGCCCCCAAGCTGCCTCCATCACATTTGCCACCTACATGGTTTAACCTTGCAACACAAGGACGCACAAGCACGTGGAACGCCAAGGGCAGCGGATGGATTGGTGCCCCGCCACCTGGAAGTTCCCCTCCCAGCATGTCAGCATCCTGTTTCGGAGTTCCAGCACTGTGCCTAGCTGCAGATACTTGAGATAGCCCACAAAACAGTACTGTGGGTGTCAGTCTACAACATGCAGCGGGTACAGAACCCAGCTCAGCACAACCCACTCAGGGTGAACTAGGCATGGGCAATAAATGCTGGCCCACCCAGTGAAGGCCACATGCCATGAATGATTTAATGCAGTAACTACATTCAGGGTTGGTGGAGGGGGTGGTGGGGGGAAGCCTAACTGCTGTGTTAAGTTACCTATCCCAACACGGTACTCACCCTTCCGGAGCGCAAGAGGCTATTGAAACGTTTGCAGCACTGAAACCAGGTACATCGCACCACGAATGTGAACTCACTATCTCTGCCACCTCCTCCCAGGCACGTTTGGTCATGTGGAGGGGCCTCCTCCTCCCGTCCCTGGGAACGAGGGTCTCACACTCTGCTGCCACCTCCTCGAGGGGCACAGTGTCCCGCTGACCCGCCCTCCTGCCTGGCCTGCTCACCAGCAGTGCTCTGGGGAGCCCTTCCACTGGCCATGGTTGACAGCCTTTGCAAGGCTGCATGAGCTTTCTTTAAACAGGCCGCCGGGTCGCCATTGGACCTGGGGGTCAATGCAGTCCTGCCGCCGCCCGCCCACTCCCACTGTCCTCGGGAGGAGCGTTTCACGCTGGGTGGGCCTTAATTGGCCTGCCCACGGAAAATGGCAGCACAGAGCTGATTGTGGGCAGCAATCAGCTCCGTACCCACCTGCGCCCGCTCCTGGCCAGCCCGTCCAAAATTCTCCCCAATAATATTGTAGCTCCCTCGACAGGAGCTTCCAAACCCACAACCTCTACCACCATAGGAACAAGGGCAGCAGGCGCTTGGGAACACCACCTCCTGCAATTTCCCTACAAGCCGCACACCATCCTGACTTGGAACTATATCACTGTTCCTTCACTGTTGATGGGTCAAAATCATGGAACTCCCTCCCTAACAGCACTTTGGGCGTACCTACACCACATGGGCTGTAGTAGTTCTAGAAGGCACCATCTTCTCAAGGGCAATTAGGAATGGGCAATGAATGCTGGCCTAGACATTGACACCCACATCCTGTGAAAAGATATTCCTGGGATGGCGGGACTGTCCAATGAAGAGAGATTGGGGAAACTGGACTTGTATTCTCTAGTTTTGTAGAATGAGAGGTGATCTCATTGAAACCTACACAATACATATAGGGATAGGCAGGGTAGGTGCGGGTAAGATGTTTCTCCTGACTGAGGAGTCTAAAACCAGAGGGCACAATTTCAAAATAAGGGTGAAGCCACTTAGGTCTAAGATGAAAAGAATATTTTTTTACTCAGAGGGTTGTGAATCTTTGGAATTCTCTACCCCAGAGGGCTGCAGAAGCTCAGTCATTGAGTATGTTTAAAGCAGAGATTGGCAGATTTTAAACACCAATGCGATAAAGGGATATGGGGTTGGTGTGGGTAAAAAGCATTGAAATGGATGATCAGCCATGATCGAATTGAATGGTGGAGCAGGCTCGATGGGCTGAATGACCTACTCCTGCTCCTGTGCCTCTAATAAAAATAAGTCGAGAAGGGTCAATGTAAGGTTCATACAGGGCTTTCTCCTTAGCTTTCAAAATCTATGGAATATCCTATTTTCATTCTATAACTTCCTCATAGTGTAGGTGGTTTTTATTTTACAAGGAGGGAATTGCTATGTAAGAATGATGGGATGGATAGCCAGCTTGTTAGATATGCTCTCCAAGTTATTGCAAATTTGAAGCGAGTCAGAATAGATTAAAAACAGTTAGGATCATAATATTATAATGTCATTAATTGAAATTAAGTATGAAATAGATTTATGCGTGTACTCGCATTGTTGTAATGGGCTAACTGAAGGTCACATCAGTTGATCATAACTCTGCCTGGCCAGTGGAAACTTGGCCAATGGGTGGTTAAAATGGCCAGTGAGGCTCACCACACTAATACCACTCTCTTCCAATGGGACCTGATCTTAACCCACTCAGCTGAGCAGACGAGTGGGATGTCGGCTGGAAGCAAGCAAGGTCCTTAGTTAAATATGCCATCATGATGTTCTGACTGGCATTTTAATGGAAGCCTGCAGGGGGCAGCTGTTGTGGTTTCCTCTCTAGGTCAATCTGGTGAGAAGAAGAACTAGGGTCATAAAAATGGTCAAAAAGTTAGGTACTATTTTAAAGAGTTCTCGTGGGACCAGGAGTAGCTAGTGTACCTCTCAGCCCAATGAGAAAAACGTAGGCCATGCTTGTCTTGGGTTTCTCCTAATTTTTGACTTTGAGGTCCTAACAACCTCCTTCCAACCACTTATCTGAATACCAGGTGCTATCCCTTCTTGCCTTTAGTTGTAGCCTTCTTCTGATGTACATCCCAATTGTAACTTGCTATTTGATTCAAGGCCCTCTCCCAGACTTTATGCTGAGAGGTTCAGACTGTTTGCCACCTGTCTCAGACTCTGATCACATGACTCCCATCCTGAGCTATCATAGAGCCTTTCTTGACTGAAACACTTCAGTCCATCTTGCTCAACACATTACATGAAACAAGAGAATGAGGAAATTGGAACTCCAGCGTAGGTGTTCTCTGAGTACCAGAAATGAGACATGAGTTACACTGATGTTTTATGTTGGGTTCAGACTTGAATCAATAGCAAAATTTTTAAAAATATCACCAGAAATGAGACATGAGTTACATTGACGTTTTATGTTGGGTTCAGACTTGAATCAATAGCAAAATTTTTAAAAATATCACCAATATGCCTTCAGTTGTCTAGCATGTTTGTAATCAATCGTTCGCAGATGCTATTTTCAATGCCAGTAGTAAACTTATATCTTACATGTCCCTGTGGGATTCCATGCTGTCCATCTGAAACCTGCTGGCCACCAGAATGCGGAAAATGGCTGGTAAACCATTCAAAGTTGTAACTTCCTGACCTTAACAATTATAAAGTGAGCCCCTCTTGCCCCAATGAAAAACCAACCATCAAACCTGGCTGTTGTCCACTGAGAACGTACAAAGTGAAGCTGGTCATCTAAATCATGGAAAACAATTCAGTGTCTTCCAATGTTTTTTTTAACAATAATGTAAAATTAGAACCTAAAAAATAGACACCCTGCACAAGAACACATTCAATTAGTGGAGATTTGTTCTTGCTTCCTAACAAAGCACATTCAAGCTATTCATTTGAAATTTTATGGTCCCATCTTAATTCAGTTTCGTTCAAATCAATTTGATTTGGCTTTGAAGCTACTTCATCCATCCTTGGTAATGTGATTCTTGTATAGCAGGTGAATTGGAAACACCACAACAGCTTAATCAGATTTCAGTCAAAACAACTAACAATGAACACCAAGAAACAGTAACCACTGCAGCTACTTCTGGAACACTAAGATGTGATCTAAATGCACACTGTGCAAACGGCATGGATATTTTGCAATAACCACCGCTTTCAATTGCTCACGCATTTAACAAATCAAATATATATATATACATTATATCTTTTGGCTAATGTAGATATAGACCAGCAACTATAATTTTAGATTTAGGTGGCTATGCCAAAGTGTCAGGAGTAGTTAAAGTGTATCGCTGTGAGCTTCTTTATATTTGTGAATTAGGCATTGAGATGTTATATGTTCCATGGCCTGCTCAGGTTGACCACAGTCACACTCTGGAGAGTTTTTAATTTTCCATTTGTATATCAAGTATCCACATCTGCCATGGTTTGTGCAGATGTGGTTTAGGGTTGCTCATGAGCACTGTGGGAGATCCAAACCGCAGGTCTCTGCATCGGGCCTTTTTCAAGGGGCGTGTGACTCCTGGTGAACCCCAATGACTTTCCAAGCTTCATTAAGGTTGAATTTGTATTGTCGAAGGTTAAGCACGTGGGTTCTAAAGGGCTTGTATGAGTTCAAACAGTGTTATGGGATGTTGTTGAGGCCCTGGTACATGGTGGGGAGGGGGGTGTTCATTTTATTCAATTTGCTGGGTTTCACAGAAGGTTGCAGCATAGTGCCGAATGGGTGGGGGAGCAAAGTGATGTGCGACAGCACAGGCAGTCAGGCTGTTGCTGTTGACCTGACATTCCAGTGATACACTGCATCTTAATATTCAGATGGGCATCAGCAAGTCGAGTGAGGCTATTTCTGGTCTAGACCTATCCACTCAGCTACCGAGTACACAGTGACCATTGCTGATGTCCAAAGCACTGATGCTGATGCTCCCCAGTTTGCGTTTGCCAGTTTCTGTACCAGGTTGACCCTTGACTTTGTCTTGGTGGCTACCTTCTAAAAATAGTTGTGGAAGGTTTGCATGAGGTATGGCTTCACTCCAAGATAGATCAAAGTAGAGTCATGTTACAGTATATAGCCAGAAAATGGTCACTTTCACATGCTTAGCATACTTGTTATCAAAATGGAATACCATGACTACATTTTTGTGGGGATTTGAATTGGGCTTTCATTTCCATAAAGATTCCTCCATGTTGTTTAGGTGCTCAAGTTGGACTCAGATTCGTTGAAGGTGGCTGCTAGCATTGCCAAGACAAGGCCATCTGCATATGCAATTTGCATGACTTTGTTGGCAACATGTCACTCGTGTAGACATTGAAGAGCATCGATGTGAGTACTGAGCTTTATGACAGTCTGTTGTTGAGAAACAGGGGCATGTGGAATTTGTTGCCCAAATAGACACTATTTCTCTGCATCATCCATAGCAGGAATAGTGTTTTGAGGCAGTGGAGGATCCTCACAAGCTTCATCATTAGTCCTTTAATCCAGACCATGTGTTAAACCAATGACAGGTCTACAAAAGCTCTCAGTCTTTTATTTTTTCTAGAGTCTGGCCTTGGCATGCAACGCAAGGGCCAACACTTGGCTGCAATGACTGTAACTGCCCAGAATTCCGCTTGTTCTTGAGGATCACTGACTCAGTGAGAAGGACAATTCTCTGGAAAAGAATACTTTTCAGTTGTTTATGGGTCATACAGTTATGATGCAGCAGATGATGTGTACCAGGCAGATCAACTCCATGAGAGAAACTTGATAGCGCTATCACAATGGTTTTGCAATTTATATTTATTTCAAGATGTGTGCCCTGAATTTAGAAGTAATAAGTTCACCAAGACTTTCAGAGATTTAAAAAAACTAAAATTAAAATACTTATTAAGAAAACAGGTTTCAAGTACATACATAGAACTACAAATTACTACTATAATAACTCCTAAAATCCCTAATTAACCTGACTCCCAGTTACACCCCCTTTAAGGCAATGGTCCAAAAATTGATTTTTTTTTTAGATTTTAAACAGGCCCAGCAAATTAACACAATACCCTGGACAGTAAAATTCAAAATGGCTCTCTCCAGCTACAATTTCTGTAGACAGCAGGTTTATAGACAAATACTGGAGGCTTCACAAACTTGTTAGATCTCACAATGCCTCCCCCTGATACATAGCCTCATTCTCCTTTATATATGTTTCTCCCTTTTTAATGTGTAAATTCCAATGTTTCCATATGTCTTTGGAACTTTTTCATTCTCATAATATAAATCTCTTCATGTTGTCACTATATTGTCAGTAACCCTTGAGAAAAATAAACACATTCCTTAGCTTGCTTGTCCAGCTATTTATAAAAAGACTGAGACCCCTTTGAAAGCCAAATTGCCCTTCATCTTTCTAAAAATGCAAATTCCCTTTACACCTTACATGCCAAGACCCCAGCCATGTTTATTCATTAGCATATTAAAGACTTCTATATCTTACTTCTTTTGATAACTTCAACTTGCTGTCTGCTTGGCTACAAAATGTAATTAAATCACACCCACAGACAGAACAACACAACCTCTTATAAACATACTTTACAGTAAACCAGAAAAATATTATGAAAATGATTATACTCTCACAACACATACACAGGTGTGATATTAACTCTCCACATCCGGGATATCGATCGTCTTTCCCAGTTTGAGTTTGACAGTGACTATCTCCTCCCATCATGTTTTTGAGATTCATGGCACTGAGATACAGTCTTGCCAGACATTGGAGTCCCCTTGGGGCCCAGTTGATGAAGGGATTCCGGAGAATGCCATCTCCACGGGTTGCCTCCCCTTTACTCATTGCAGGTGGACCCTCCTTCAAATTGTCTGTATGGATGACAGTGGGATCTTTAAGGGGGTTTGGTCTGGTGTGGTTGATGATGGATCTCTCACTTGGCATTTTTGTTGAGTGGTTGTTTTGTGCTGTTTACCACTTTGGAGGCCCATGGAGTTTTGGGTCCAATGTTTCGTTGGTTAGCAATTCCAAGATGTCACACTAGGGTCCAGACATGACAACTAGAGTGCATGAAGTTCAGACCACGTTCAATCCACGCTGATACCTGGCTAAAAATAGGGACTTTAGCAGGGCCTTTGCAGTCTGGGGGTTTGCCTGACTGGTTGTACTGCTGGAGCAAATCCTGGATCTCTCGTTTCCAGTATGGGAAGTATTCTTCCTGAAATCCCTGTAGATACTGGTGGCAGTGACAAGGAAACCAAAACACTGGATAAGGTTCTGGTATGGGGCGAGGGGGGAGGCGGGGATTCAGATCTCAAATTTAGGTTTCCATAAAGTAGTGCCATTTGGCTATGATTTCATTTTGACAGAACCACAAGTATTTTGATACCAACAGTGGTGATGATGGCCTTATGTTGTTGTTGGGGAAGTCAGGGGATGTGGTGCTGGATGTGTGAAATGTGCTCCTGCTTTCATTTTTGGAATCAATGGTGCAGTCTGGGTTGTAGTCACATTGCCAGCAAGCATGGAGGAGATTTGCCCGCTGTTTAGGATCGAAGACCCTAGTTTCAGAACTTCCAAGGCTATCCATCCCATGACGACTTTGCTGTCAACTTTATTTGCTTCGTAGCCCCATATAGTTTGGTTGTTAAAGTCACCAGCATATAGGGCTGTGTTTGGTACAGAATTGGGAACACTGGCTTCAGCTATTTTAAATTAAGGGCTTTGTCCCCGCTAGCAACACGCAGATCCCCTATCTTGATGAAAGTGGTATAGGTGGCTTCTTTAGTTGCTCGAAAGATGTCGACACCTAAAACGGTGTTCTTCTCATTTAAGACCAGGCCTTATTTCAATTGGCAGCAGTTAGTCATTAGGTTGCATCCATGAAATAGTGGTGGGTTAGCCTGTTGGCTGTTGGAGCTGTGGATTTCTTGAAGTGTGAGGACCTTGACGTTATGTATCTTCAATATGTTTGTGAGATGTTCGCACTCCATCCATGAAAGTCCTTCAATGTGGAATCAGAGGATCCAACCCAGAAGGAAAAAACAGTAAAAAATGGTCCATACTGGTTTTGTATACTTTAAAATAAAACACTGGTAAAAACTGGGAAATAAGAGTACTAGTTGTTTTTCTTCTGGGTAATGCCAGGACTAATCAAGCATGTTTCTTGGTCTTGAAGTGGGCCATTCTGGTGGCTGGAATGATTACACTAAAGGTTGGGAGATCACTGATGGTGTTAGTCACGATTCCTCATATAACAGAGTGGACCGTGTGAAAGCCGTGATCCTCCATTTCCATCATGGAATAACTGTCCTTCTCCAACCCCTAAAATGATTCTGCTGATGAGTAAATTGCGTCCTCTCCAATTGCCGTTTGTAGAGAAAATATAGTCGAAAGTTATTCCAAATAGCTTTGTGAATATTTCTCAGAACGGTGTGCAACCTGCGTAGAAAATGATGAGCTTTGCTAGACACAGAACAGGAGGAATGATTGTTTGTAATTGTCATTTCATATTGCCTTACCTGAGAAATTGGTTGTGTAATGCTGCAGCATTTACAGCTGGGGAGAGCCCCTATTCTTCAGAACTGAGACGTACGTTTGGACCAATTGCACTTGCCTCCTTTTTGTCCTGTCAGATTACAGAGTGACATTGGAAGGAAATGCAGGGCTGCAAACTGACAGTATCTGTTTATACCTACCAATCCAAGCACTGGCTAGAATCCAATGTGACTGCGGTAGGTACAATCACTTCTGAAATAAATTAATCATGGAAGCAAATCAAAAAGGCCGAATGCAGAATTATTCATTTTCTTTGTTCCCGTTCTCTTTTTCAGTTGTTCCTGTTCTGTAGTTTAATTTCAGAGACAAAGGCTGCAAAGGGAAAACCTTTCCCCAGATCGAATGGTGACCAGTAAGTAGCCACCAGGAGACACAGAGGCACGATTCACTGTGGAAAAGCACCGGTCTTGTGTTTGGAGTCTCCACTTCTCTTGAGACGCAAATTGAGGATAGGAATTCGCCCAATGAGGGATCATTATAAAGCATCAGACAATATAGGAGGCATTTAATGGAGGTGATGGGAAGTCTTGCCCTTGCCGGCTGGAGAGCCGATGAGAGCCTCGTGTTGCCTTCTTTCTGGAAAGCCCATCAAATTAAGTGCCAATCAAGTACTTAGCTGGGCAGCGTGGGCCTTCTCCGGGTTCAAAGATCCTGGGGTGGAAATCCTGGCACTCTTCCACCTCCCCCCCAAGAGCTGCCCGCAAATCAGAGGCCAAGCACTGCTCAGCAGCACTAGCAGGAGTGGTGGCCGCTGCTGGTACTGCACCCACCTGAGGTCCAGGATTACTGAAGATAGGAAGGATGGGGGGGTCGTGGGGTGGAGGCTAGAGAAGGGGGTGCAGGGGAAAGGGGCCAGCGGCAAGGGCAGAGGGGTGACTCTCAGCAGGCCCTCCCCTGCCCGATGCCAGGTCACTTGATCCAGGCTGTGGATGCCTTTGCACGATGGACTCCACCCCCCACTCCAGGAAGTCTGCAAGCAACCCCGACAGGGTTTTGCTTTTCAGGCTTCCCGCATGGCAATTCCCCTGCCAACTGCTCAGTGAAAACCCGCAACAGGATGAGCCTTTAAGTGGTCATTAAATACCCATTTATGGGCCGCAATTGGCTGCAGGGTGGAAAGGCTGCCCACAAGCCTTTTCACCCCAGAGTTAATCAGGGCAGATACGGGAAGCAACAGTGTCCCCACTAACACACGCCTGCCTAACTAAATGCCCCCACACTACCAAGCTCACCTCAGGGGAGGGCATTAATTTCCAAACTACTTGTTGCTTTCTAAAATTTGATTTAAAGGAAGAGCACAATGATTTCCTTTAATAAATCAAAATCTTGAGAATGCTCTCCCCTTATTAATAAAAGCGATTGGGCTCAAAATATATTGCTAATGAATGATGATAACAGGATTAAGATGAACTGACTGGGTTAATCTGAGATTAAAAGCAGAAATCATAAACTCAGTGCGGCATTTCATTGACATCATTGCAATGGCTTTTTTTTACTATTCTAAAAACTTATTGCTTTCGCTGTTTGTGATGTGCTAAACTGAGGTACTCTAATCCAAGCTAATGCTATAGATGTTGCCATTGGTGCCAATGGCACTGAGATGAGGAAGTGAAGGTTGGGCATGGTCCAATCTCCTAATTACTCTCCCTTGACCCCTGCTGGAAGCAGATGCCAGGTAAGGAAAGGAAGTGGTTCTATTGCGATGCTTCCCATTGTTAAATAGCCCTTGTATTGCCACTATCAAGCTTAACAGGTGTGTAATAGCAAGGTGAGGTACCAGATTACATTGGGGCCTGACCCCCAGCAAAACACCTAACATACTTGATGAAGGGATAATGTCTTTGACTGTGCGGTGAGTAAAATAGGTGACAGCAAATTGGCAGCCCGAAGAAAATAAAAATTGGGAGGGGCTGCTGATTTGCTGTCACCCAATTTATACTACCGGACAAAATTAAGATCTACCCTGAGGAGAGGGAAAGAAATTACAGAGAGAACAGTGAGAGGTAAACAGATAAATTAAAGTATTAGCCATTGTTAGAGTCAATATTTATGAACGAACAGAATTCTTTCAACCCATTATTGGTGGTATGTCACAATACTTTAAACCAACGTACATAAATGGTATTTAAAGAAAGATTTCACAAACACTTTTTAATGAGATTGTGTATTCTATATAATATAAATAAATATGCGTTGCACTCGAAAAAGTGCCGGTAATTCATTTATCTGCTGCTAAATAATGTGCTGTCATAGGTGTTATGCTCAACTGCATTTGATCATAATTGCTTGTAGTAAGATTGAATGTTTAAACTTTATTCTCAGTTCCAATTAATCAACCCCAGGTTTAATTTTCTTATTAAAAAATGGATTTGAAAAGGGGTCATTTGCAGAAAGGCAAAATGGAAGATTCAAAAGTACATGAATGAAAAAAAAGACATGGAAAACAAATCTTTGCATTTTATGATGTTTGTATTCAATAAGGTAAATGCTGGTCGGCAGGATATGGCAGCTGTCTGAATTAGCACTGGAACTTAAATGGACATTTCAAAGATAGCGCTAATTATTCGTCTGCTTCAGTGGCTGTGTTTTTAGTTTAGCCCCGCATTCTCCTCGGTCATTGCTAACTCCATTGCAAACTTCATTTTAGTGCTTGTCGATCCTTAAACTGATGGGCTCTGCTGGTAACGTGCAAGTAAAGAGAATAATCTGATCACTATCCTTACAGCTGAGATCTGCATCGTAAACCTTATGATTTTCTGCTGTCTTGCACAGCCGCTTTCATCACATTTAAATTAGTTTTGAAGGACTATTATAATTTCACTTCATAGCTGGCGTAATTGTTGTAAGGCATAATTATCTTTTTTCAAAATCATTTTGTCTCTCTTTTAATCCACCCTCTGTTGTCTCATTCTATTGGGGTAGTGGCCCTTTTATCCAGCTGCTTTCTTTTATTTTTTTTCATTGAAATGCCTTTAATCCTGGCTGGAGACAGACAACCTTTCCCTCCCCTCCGTTGTCCATTTTATTTCCCCCCCCCCAACCACCTTCCCTCCCCCAACCCTTTGCCCCTTATTACTTCTGGCAGCCCGATCTGCATCTTTAACCTCTTCTGATCCTCTCCAGAGTATTCTTATGCACCATTTAAATTCATAGGGAATCCCACTGTCGACAGAGGCCACTGGCTATGACAGAATGCTGAACCTGCTTGGTGTCTGATTGCTTGCAGGCTGTAGCTTTGAAAGATAGTAGCATTCAGGGGAAGTTGGCAAGTGGGGTGGGGGGGGGGTAGTTGTGGTCAGTGATTAGCGCTAACTATCAACCTCTCTAAATATGATGTTTCCATAACTTGGGAATTTCCACTCCCCCCCCCCCCACCGAATGTCCCTGCCTGTCGGACAAAGGGCATCGTGGACAATCTGCATTCATGAAACCTGGAGAGCTGGGTGCAATGCGAGCACGTTTTTAAAAAGAAAATTAAAAATAAGGCAAGCGAGCTGAGAAGAAGCAAAGTGCTGAATGGGTTACTGCCGTACTGCCAGGGCCATTGACGGTGACCCCACTAGCTTTCCCTCCGCACATTGGGACCAGCCGACCATCGCCTCATTGTTAGCACCTTTGGCTCCACAATAGGAGCCAATTTGTTAGAATTTTTTACAGGTCAGGGGCTGTTTGAAGATGCTGAAACGGCAGGGGCTGAAAGAAAATGAAGCTGTATTTGCTCAGCAAATTACATGTCTCCCACACTTTATGGGCATGCAGCTGCAGGATTTTTTTTTCTCTTGCATGCACGCGTGTGCGCAATATCGCCACAGATCCAGTTAACGGAGGTTAATAGATTGATTTCAGTGACACGGATCATAATGAACAGTAAATTGTTTTATCTCTTAAGTCTTATTTGGTCAGCCAGGAAAACATATGAGGTAATATGGTTCAGAGTAAATGGACCATATAATAGATCTCCTGCTAAACCATAAGGACAGGGGTGACAGCACTGCAATGATTAATGAAAATAATAAAGTTCCTGAAATTGAAATTTTTCTAATTTTTTTCCACCAAAACATCAGCAGAGATGATTTGTGGCAACTGAAGAGGGACTTTTGCAATAACTGGGTTGGAATTTGTTCACGGCTTCTATAATCAATTCCTTACTGATTCGAACTGAGCAAAAATATTTTCCGACAAACATGTTCATCACTTACTGTCCAGCTGACGTGCAGGGGTTATGGCCTAAAGTTTCCCCCCCCCCACCTACCCCCCACCCTCCTTAGGAACATCTCAGTGGATGTCCTTGAATTTTAGGCCTCTTTGTTTGCCTTGGTTGGGGGGTTTGCTTACACTGGCACACACCATTGAGGCTGATCAAGGCTTTTATATTGTGTTTATTAGGTTTTATCATCGTATCACTATCTTCTTCTTGAAAACATGTCAGGGTGTTATGAGCCTGCAGGGATTTGACGCTGTTATTTTTGTCTCCAAACCAAAGGTAAATTAAAGGGTGACAGGATCCGCATATGTTAAAGGAATTTGGTTTCCAAATTTATAGTTGGACATTAATAACTCTCAAAGAGATGGTATCTTCTTTTTAACTGACACAGATGGACAATGATAGAAAATGCTTAAAATCTGAGCATTTTTTTTCTTATAATAAACCCCAGCTTGGTAAAAAATTAAATCTGCAATACATTTTGGGAAAAATGAATCTCCTAACTTCTATGATTCACTAAGGGAGGTGCAATTTTGCAATTTAAATAGGAGATTACAAAGATAGCATATGTATTTTAACCCTTACAGACACCATTCTTAAATAAACCTCATTCTGCAGACTGGAACTCATTTTGACCAGCACAAGCACAGTGAAGTTAATGGTCTATTTCTATGCTCTCTGACGATTTAAAGCATCTCAAAATCCTTGTATGAATTTAATGTAACGCATTGATTTGTCTGACCCAAACAACAGGTTGTAGCACAGGATATTTCCTTTAATTCACTTACCTTTAGACTCCTGGCCCTATTTTCACTGCTTCCTACTGCAACTTCTATTCTCTCTACTTGGCAGTATGCAACTGAAGGTACTTCAGTTCATGGTCATAACAAATTTACTCTGCCGTGGATTGCAAATTTTGTCCCTATTTTGTTCAGTCATTTTAAGCTGCTTAGTTGCAACTAGTAGTAGGGTTTGAGGCAGCACCTCAAAAATGATAACTTTCTTATTATCTATATAATTTGATTTCCACATTGCAAAGAACTAGGTCAATCTATTTCCACAGTTCCACTTTCAGCCATTGAACTTTGTAGCCCATGGTGTGGGCTCCTGTTGTTGTTGGTCCCCATTTTTTTTATATAATCAAGGTGAAAATGTCCACTTCGACAAAATGCTTTACTTTATGGTCTATTCAAAAACTCTTAGCTGAAAAAAAACTGATGGCTTGTTTAAACTTTCCTTTCTTTCACTGTCTTCTCTCACAAAATGTCTTACTTTACAGTTCTCTGAACTGAACTGCATATGCCATTTACCTACTCCTGCAATTTGCTGCATTCTTAAAAAGAAAGACTTGCATTCATATAGCACTGTTCACATTTACTGGAGATCCCGAAGTGCCTTACAACACTTTTGAAGTGTAGTCCAGTTGGCCATGCCCTCTAATTTCTCTTGTGCCTGTATGTTCAAACAATTTAAATACATTAAAAATAAAACAGGGTCTTGTATAGAATATAAATTTGAGGAATAAAAGTGGTTTTAAAACCTATATTTTTGCAGCACATTTGTTGATTATAACTTTTATGGAGGCCAACAACTGTGACTCAGAAAACACCAACTCATCTGAATTTTTCTTTTCACGTTCATGCACAATCAACAATGAGTGCAAATATCTCTGATGTGATTGGCCTCTTTCCCATCTCACAGTTATTCTGATTGGTTCTCACAGTCACCAACCTCGATCACCGTCCATCCATGTTGATGTGTTCTGACAAACTCCGTCCCGCATTCCAACTAATCTGACAATTAATATGGACAATTAATACTGACAATCATCGATCACACATTGGGAGGAAACAATTTTCTTTTGTGTGAAATGCTGACAAGGTGACAGATTGGGTTGTTATATTGTCTATTTTCTTAAAAGGCTGATGCCTGGTAGATATTAGTAAGTAAGCACCTCTTGTAACAATGACTGAAAGTTTGTTTGCTCAAAAATGAAGGGATCTAAAAACTAGGGGAACTTTTTTACTGTGACAACAAATAGGAAGGATAAATGGTTATCCTCTTGGTCCATGAATTTGTAGAATTCATGCTTTATATTGAGTATGAAGTGATCACTGAAACGGATCGAGCACATATCCATGGGGCCAAACGTACTCAAACATTACCCTGTGAATGGCAGAACAAGCTCAAGGAGTTGAATGGCCTTCTCTGGCTCCTGTTTAACAAATATTCCCAACAAATTATGTAAAGCACACAGGCACAAACACAGCCAAGTAACATGCTTGATGCGGATGTTGAGTTAGGCCTCATACTTAAGATGTTCTCACTCTGACAGTCTTTTTCTGACCAATCAGCATTTACACGCTGGCACAGTGATAGTCCTCTGCAGCTGTTGACTAGGAAGATGCTTAAACTTAAATATCTAAACCAAACTTAATTTCCTTTGCAATTGTATTCCTGTTAATTGTATGGGCCATTTAGCAAGTAAAAGCATACAGGGCTTGTTGTAATTTACTGATTACTAACCAGGTCTAAACCAAACCCGCATGTATGTTTCTGAAATGTTTTTCAGTTGAGCATATGAATTCCAAAACATGTTGCTCAGCACTATCCAATTAAGATAAATATTTTCAATGATTAAAAAAAGGTGGTTTGAGGCAGAGAAAATTGGAATTATTAGGAAAATGATTATCTTAGAATAATGTTATTTGCAGTTATAGTTGTAGTTGATTGCAAATTGAATAATTATTGCCCAAGTAATTTTTAACTGAACACATAAAATTGTCATATTTCACATTAAAGTGTTTCTATTGAAAACATAGTTTCTATGGGGAAGATAAGATTAGTGTTGGCAGGGGGAATAAAGTGCTTTTTACAAAGCATTGGTTGACAAGATAATTTCACTAGTTTGAAGATCCATAACTTATGAATAATGAAGACTTAATATGAGTGGGTTATAAAGATGTACCTATTAGATGATAATCTCTCCAATTAACTATTAGTTGTCTTACATTCTGTTTGCTCTATTCTTTACTCATTTAGTCAGAAAAGAACATTGGGTTGAAGTTGGGATTGATAGTTCCCAGTGCTTGGGTGCTGTTTGGCTAGCAAAATGGTGTTTGATGTGTGCACACACTTCTGTCACAAATCGTGTCTGACATCATTTTGGTAAAGGACAAACAAAACACATCTTTGACCGATATGAGAAGCAGATACATTTGCAGAAGCAAATCTGGTCCCTGCTGCAACCAATGCTAAACACCACATAAGTAAGAAAATGCAACTATTCACCATTACGACCACCCCTCCCGGTCCTGAGTTCTGAGACCTCACTCCTGACTCTGACTTCCAGGCCCCTTCACCACCAGGATCTCCCTCTGGATCCAACTAGACCTCCTTGCACTCCACTGACAACGCTCCCAGCCCAAAACAGTACTCCTGAGGTCTACGATCTATGACCAAATCCTTCACTGAACCTTGATCATGGATTACAAGGCCCGCTTATTTCTCCCCCAGACCCCTACAATCCAACTCAGTTACTCAACCGGAAATTGGAGCATTTACCTGTGTAAGCTCCTATCGGAGCACCATTTACATTATAATGATATCTGAGACACAAAATCTGGGGCTCCTCAGATCTCCCCATCTGTGCAGATAAGACAGTCAAAAATAGCCACGCCTGAATTTTAGGCCATTAACACTTGAACAGTATTTTAACCCAAAAATATATGAAAATATTACATGTCATAATTGTTTAAAATATTTTTATCATCATTTCTCTATAAGCATGCTAATCACAAACCATTAGCAACTTTTTAAATGATTGTGTGTAGGGATAAAGGAATATGGGATTAAAAAATGTGGGCATTCAGAAATATTATGGCAACATTATAGACTTAGGATACTATAAAGAGTAAATGCCCTCCACTTACGATACAGGTATGCTGCAGACCCATGCACATGGGAATTCTTAGATCAGTAAAGTCCTTAACACACTTACAAGACCCAAAGCTTATTCTTTCTAAACAGCACAACAATTTCCTCTTCTTTTTTAACTTATTACAAGAGGTAGTTGAGAGGAAAGTATGTCAAGCTCTAACTTGGAATTTTGAAAAGGTTGCCAAGGAGTTCAGGAAGTTAAAAAAAAATCAGATTACGATGTGTGATTTTGATTTAATAAATTGTTGCTCAATTCGATAAAAAATGAAATTTAATTTGAAATCTGTCAGCTCTGACCTGCTTAACTGAAGCAAATCTTTTGTAGCTGCAAAACAGATCAATAGGACTGCTGGAATGTTACATTCACTTATTCAATCCTTCAAGAATTTACAAATTTCTGTATTGACCTGCAGGAATGGGTTTTTGGAGCCTTGGCACAATGTGACCATGTTTGCAATGTGCCAGAGACCTAAATAATGCACTCTATGGATTACTGCTAGCTGCTGAATGTAGGCTGCTCAATTCCATTGTTGGCTGAAAATTGTTAGATTATGGGACACAATTTACAACCAGAAAGGCAAGAGTTCATCCCAATCAAAGCAGGCGGCAGTATCACTCACACTTTCCGGTGTGGTCCAACTATGATCAGCAGGAGACAAGAATATTCAGTTTTCAGATATTGGTATCACAACGATGAAAAATATTAACAAACCTTTTAAGAGCGGTTCTTAAGTTTGCCGAGAGCAGCAAGTTTTGTGAGGTTTACCTTTCCCAATCAACAGTCATGTTTTATTGAAAAATCTCACCATAGAACAAACTTTTGTATTCTATAAAATCAATTCTTCTTCACTTGCATGCACCAGGTGGCACTGGACTGTCATTTAGAATGATAAAGGAATATTTCTGATGCACTGCTTTGCTTGCTGTAACGTAGGCTTGCAGAGCTTAAAGGAAAAATGTCCGGACAAATTTTCTTGCTGGAAGATTTACCAGGTTAGGGAATGGAAGAGAATGCAACTCAAGAGTTAAATAAGCCCAGGCTTTGGACAAGTTAAAGAAACTTAACATAGACATAGCTCTGATACAGAAAAAGCAGCTCAGCTTTGCAGACACGCTAAAGTTGAAACAAAGCATTGCAGGATTACTGTCATAGTCCTGTTGTAACTTGATGCGCTGTCAGGTATTAGTTCTTATCCTGTTAGGCAAGGTTATAATATTTTGTCAGTGATGCTAAGGAGGTGGTGGTGTTGCTGCTGGTGGTGGCTTAAGTGAGACTAGTTAACTGTACAGAAGAAAAAGTTAGAAGTCATTGCTTTAATATTGCAACTTGCCCAGTCAAGTATCCAACTGCATTTTACAAACAATACTAATGCTTTTGACTCTATTATTTTGCCTTGTGCATTTTTTCAAATGTTTATATCATTCATTGGGTCAAGAATCTTTTAATGTCTCTGGCTGTATTCCTGCACCCAACACTTTGTTGGCAAACACATTTTCCCATCATTCTTTTAGAACAAACATGTGAGCGAGTTAAAAAGCAATCTTAAGGCTAAAAATACAAACATTTTTGATTACAGTGTTACTTTGAACCCAAATCAAATGAAAAAGGATGTGAAGAAAACCAGTGATAAAGTACAAACCTGAAAAAGCCAGCTAATAACTGTGGCCCTGTACATGAGATAGGGGCAGAATAACATACGATGGAAAAGGTTGACAAAATTACCCCAAGAAATGACTCTCCAGATTATGGAATTATTAAAGAGAAAAAAGCTCGTGGGAATATGATCCTTCAGGTAAAGACTTTTTGACCTTTTCTAATATTGCTTAGTGCTGTCCTTGCTGCATGAACAGTACAATTAGTTAAACTGTACAGCATCAAGATAATTGAGCAATGTGGGCACCAATAACTTTTCATTGTCATACAGGCATTCCTCATACAGCACTGGAGCTTGTCCAGTCCTTGATTGGTTCTGGAGAAAGACATGATGTCATAGGTACTGCCCCCAATGTGACCTTCCCAGCTCCTGTCATAAATATAAAGGCTGAGGTGCTGCGTTGCATCTCCATTCCTTTTTGCTTTGGGTTTGCAAAAGTGCTGCCAGGTTTATTTTTGTTTGACTTCAAGAACCAAACCCTGCACATTATTTGAAGGGTGTACTTTTATTTTTGAAGCTTTTTTATGTGCTTACTTGATCTGCTTATATTTTTTGTTTCACTTCTGGTTGCTTCCTCATTTGTAAGCTCAGCAGGAGCTGATTTCTCCTTGCCAGAACTCGAAGACGTTAGTCTTTTTAGCTATTCTGGCAAAGACATCTTTGGGCACAGAATCTACTGTTCTCACACTCCGCTTTGATGCATTATCTCTTTGCGAGTAGAGCAGACTTAATGGATAAAGCAATGAATGTCTGACAGTTTGGGGTGGTGGGGGGGTTGGAGGTGGAGGTGAGGGTAGTGTGGAAGGATAGAATATTTGTTCATTGACATTTCCAGAAATATAGGGGGTTATTTTAGCCAATGGGTGAAAACAGGCGCCAACTGGGTACTGGGCTAATTAAAATGCCTCTTTGAAAGTCCAAATCTAATGCACAATATCTTTGGGCTAATTGATGATTATCATGATGTGATCATGTCTGGAGGCTCAAACCAACAACCTGCAGGTTTTGCACTCAAGTGCTGATTAGGTGAGGTTTTCAAGGAGCAGTGTATATGAGCTCTTGGCATCCCATGTGCACTAACGTTGTGGAGTTCTCTAGCTGGCACACAGCAGCACATTGAGGGATGGCTTGGGGACTGAGTGAGAGGGCTACAGATTCTCAGATATGTCACGGGAGATCCTGGTGGAGGAGATCCACTGTAGAAGGGATGTCCTGAACAAGCAAAGGGGAAAGCACTCCTCCTCACCCTCCCTACCAGCAGCTGATGCTGACGTGCCTGGCCTTATGTCCTACTGCAGACCAAGGTAAGCCACCAGCAAGCTGCCCATGACCATGCACCCCCTTTCTCCTTGGGACTCCTATAAGTGGTGGAGCACTAACTCTTTTTAGATATGATCATCAGAGATTTTTGGAATAGTGTTGGTGATGCCTTTGTGTAGTGTCCCAAAAATTCTCCCAATGTGTTTCAGAGATCCTCTTCACAATGATACCAGTGATGAGCATGAAATGGTCAACATCTCTTTAAATAGCGCTTGAAATTGACATCAATATTGTGTTACTCCCGAACTACTGGTCACTGTTAGAAGAGTGTATTAGTTGAAGTGCTCACTAAAGTGGCTCCAAAATGCATTGGACAGGCATTTTACGAGGTGATAGGTTGTCCAACAAGCATCTGGGTGGCTGTTCCGAGTGGTGGATTCAACTTTGATAGATGGTGGTTTGCATCAAATATGCATTAAATTGGTGTTTCAGCAAAGGAGCCCATCTCAGCCGCTTTCTTACCTCTTAAGCACCTAAAATGTTCCCTGAAGGCTCAGTAGTAGATGCCCATCCCATAATAGAACTCAATTGCTTAGAATTAAGAAACTGAGGGTTTGTGTTTTGGAAATGCAATGCTGTACTGACTAGTTGGCTTGCCATAGTCATGTGACTCTACCTCTGGGGGCAGAAATCTTAAGATCAGTTCAATAAAGGCTCTCACTGAGTGCACACTGAAGAAGTACAGCTGGACTTATACTTGGAACCTGGTACAAAGATTGAAGAAAAAATAGATTTTAAACCCTGCAAAAGGAGCAGAGAAGACACTGAGAACCCAGGAACACAGAAAGGTTCAAAGCTGCAAAAAAAGAAGCAATTGAAAAGAACAAAGGAAAACAGGCAAAGGCTGCAAGTGAGACAGCTCAGGAAGGCACACAGGAAAATGCAAATCTGCAAAACAAAAAGAAGATGTTGAAAAAAGGACAAAGGAAAAGCACACAGGCTGCAAGTGAACCTGCTGGCTGCAGAGAAGAAGGACAAATGAATTACAGACAGAAGCTGCAAGTAAGAAATACTGAGTGAATAAACAATGCCTGCAGTCAATTTTCCAATCTCATCTCCAGTAACACTGAAAAATGATGCATGGTAAAACTGGCAGTTTTTCCACTTGCAAAGGCAAAACTATGAGATTGCAACAGACTTGATAAACAAGCCTGAACCAGTAAGAGTAGCCAGACTGCTGGGGAAGGAATGCTATAAAGTTATACCACCTTAAATCTAACAGACGAGCAAAGTAAAAAGACGACAGAGATTTTGAAAACTTTGAATACACATTTTGAAACCCAACTGAATGTTACATATGAACGTTATGTATTCAACACTAGAGTTCAGAGTGAAAATGAGATCGTTGAATGGTATGTCACAGTAGTAATGCAGCTTACAGAGTCAGGTGAATTTGGTCAGCTAAAAGATGACCTGATTAAAGATAGATTAGTTTTAGGCATGAGAGACCCCTCAGTGAGAGCAACTCTACTGAAAGATGAGAAAATAACACTAAAGAAAGAGATAGATGTGTGCTGAAATGTGGAAGTTGTGAAACATCAGCTACAGCATGTGGCAGAACAGATCAGGAAATACATTATGCTGAGAGACAGTCCAGAAGCACTTGCAGACAGAGGGCAAGATACAAATACTGCAGAAGACAACATGCACAGGAAAGGAAGAATTGGCCAGCTAGCGTGAAATCATGGTTGGGGGCTGATTGCGGTCAGGGGCCCATTCCCTGTCTGCTCCCAGGCCCGCTGATCGCGCGCGCCCGATGAATGAAAAATTCAGGCGTGTATGTGCAACACATGCAGAGACTGAACAGTAGGCCAAACAGTTATCACTGCATGAGAACAGTGGGTATATAGAGGGTAACTTGGATAACTAATTCACACAGGATCATGCATGCAAATGTGTACTTTGTTCACTGAAAAAGAGGGGATGTTTGTCTCTTTTTTTGAATATAAAAAAGGGGATGTTTTGGCTTTTGGAAATGCAATGCTATACTGACTACCTGGCGTGCCATAATCATGTGATGCTGTCATCAGGCACTCTGCCTCTGGGGACTGACATCTCAAGATCAGTTCAATAAAGATTCTTGCTTGGTACTCACTGAAGAAGTACAGCTGTCCTTATACTTGAAACATTGAGGGCACAAAATTCAAATGCATAGTGCAGCTTCTAGCTGTAATATGAAGGCCTACTTGGTTTACCTGGGCACAAGCAGTGCCATTAGCCACCACGTACTGCACCCCCGTGGCATTCCCCAGGGTTATGGGTGCATATAGTTATGCCCCCTATGTGCAGTCAGACACACAGTATTGGCGTCATTGTGCATACAAAGGCTGCAACAGGAATGGGGACAGTAGTACAGTGCCTCAGGTATCTGCAGCATGACAGGGAGATTGGAGAAGAGACTGCAGTGTGGGAAAGCTGCGGACCATGCCCTCTACCAAGTTTAAGCCAAACCTCTCCATGCTCCCTGACAATAGCAGGATGCTGCCTGGCAGGCCTCCCAATGCACCCAGTATCTCAGTGTGAGTTCCTATATGCCACCTCATTGAAGTCCTCATCTGAGTCCTCTGCAGCATCTGCCATCTCAACCTTCTTTCAACCTGGTCTGGGTACAAGTGACTCATGTCCGGTGACTCACCATGTGCTGATCCCAATTCCATAAACAGCCTCCAGGGTAAGTGCAGAGCCAATGTTTAAGCTGGTGACTGTGAATGTCAAATTGAGTGACAGGGCCTCTTGCGCAGTGCTGCACAGTTGCTCTTCCTTCCTCCTCCTGGGCCTGGGCAGGCAGCATTTCTTGGGGTTCTAAAGGGATGAACTGGGAAGGAGAAGGTTGGTGTGAAGGAAGAAGGATGGGGTGGGAAGCAGGAGATCGAAGGTCATAGCACCTGCAGTATGCTCATCTTGCCAGATATCAGGATTGGGTTGGCTGAAGGTTGAGAAGGGCCATTATCCTCAGTGTTGTTAATATCATCAGATGCTACGGTCGCCATCACAGTCTGTATTATGATGCTGAGGACAATTTCCTCTGTAGAAGTCAGGAGATGCAGGCATCCTAGTCCTCTGCCAGCTCTACTCTGCTCTCTTACATTGTGCGCACCTTGTCCTGTAAGATAGAGAGGGCAGAATGTCAGTGATTGTGTAGCACTGTGTCTGGGTGATGTGCCCGACATAGCCAAATAGCTGGCAGCATGTGGAGGCAGCGAGAGGTGACAGCATTGGAAATGGTGTGAGGATGAGGTGGTGTATCTGGATGCTGATGTGAGCCCAAAGTGCCAGGGTATGTTGCTGAATGAGTGCCCGCCTCCCCAAGCCTCTCGTTATTCAGCTATAGCAAGCAGATCACTCTAACACGGCGGCTGGCGTTTTCCACTCCTGCCCGTGGCGAGCATCATGGCGGGCGTGAGTGGAAAATACCGCGAGAAGTCCAGAAATGGGTTGCGCGCCGGGAATGTTGTTTCAATATATGTGCATCTCATTTGAAGGACTGCTCACCGGAATCATTCCCCCAAACCTGGATGAAGAGGGTATGTCGGCATCCGATTAGAATGACAAGTTTCGTTAAGGTATATAAGCGACGTGCACCTGGTGACCTGCACTTCATTCTGACTTTCATTTACCTTCGCACAGCGCTCACAGGAATCAGTGCCAGGCTTCGCAGGCAGCACAACATCGCTTTCAGCCGGGGTGTCGCAGGCAAGTCTCTACCTACCAGACCAGCGGCAAGGCAGGGGTGGCTTTTAATGGGCTGCGGGGCAGAGCCTCCACTGGGGAAGTTGGGAAACTGGCCTGATCGCAGACATATGGCTGAAGGGGGGAGGTTCCTCAGCACCAGGATGGGGAGAGATTATGTTACAAAAAGACATAAGCCACTTGGGGACAGGATGGGAGGATCACTGAGTGAAGAAACGTCACAGTTTATATTGCTGAGCTTGCAAATTCTGTCCTTGTCCCAGTCCAGGGAGGGGGGTGGGGGGCATGTCAGTCCAGTCTCAGTCATGCCCAACAGGGCATTGCCTTTACAGCACGCGCCTCGGTCCGTGGGGTTTCTGGCATCATACTGGACGACAGATGGCACACTCAGGGGAGGCATCTGCAGCCTACCAGATGGGGATATCTAAAGGCATAGGGGGTGGGGGGGTGTATATGTTTAACTGTGCAAGTGGCCTCAAGACGATGAGGGTGAGATCCACACGGAGCACAGGCGCATCCATCTCAAAATGTTCGGGGCTAACAAACGGAGATCCACCGTAATCACAATGGGATCAAGGAATGCACAGGGAGTATTGAGAGGGTTGTGGAGGGAGGGAAACCTGAACATTAAGCTCTTCTGGGATGATGGGAGGGATTTCCACACTCACACAGGGAGGGTTCCAAGCTGTTCTGGCAGTGAGATCTCAACACCAAAATCTTCCAACATGCAGCGATGGCGCAATACAAAATTAAAATGAGATACTCTGCTGGTGAGGGCTCTGAGGGCTGAGTGGAGGGCAGTTACATCCATTGGGGGGCCCAAATGAGGAGAGAGGTGCAGCTGAGACAAGTTAGGAGCCTTTCAATGACAAAGCACCTGGAAAGTGAAGCAATGATGCACATTTATGCAAGGCTAACCCCACAAAATGCCACTAATCGATCTTATATTAACCCCTTATTCATGCATATTCATGCAAGGCTAACCCCACAAAGGGCCACTAATCGATCTTATATTAACCCCTTATTCGCTGAACTGAAATTCCCCAGAGCAATAACAAATGCCAGAGCAGCTGGGCGACTGGACAAGCTTCAGATGCATGTTACAATCTGGGGCTGGCAGGTTCACAGAATAGAAGCCTCAGGCTCCCTTCAAATAATCTCATTTCCTGACTAAACATTTTCCCTCTTGCTTATTCCACAGAGTCTGATATTAGAGTGCGGTGAATGGGGATCCAAGCGCCTGGCCAAAGCAATCTCCTGGGAGTCGATCATGTAAAGGTTAGCAGTGGGGGGGCCTTGGCAAGAGCCCCTTGAAATGTACACCGCACTGGCCAGCGAATAGGGACAACTAGTTGGAACAAAGTCCTTGAACCCACATCCACAAAAATAGGACCCTTGGAGGCTGATATCTGTTACTCATTGACGCTGCAGAGAGGAGACCATCAGGAAGATGGAGCCTGGGTTTATTGCTGCTGCATAATCACATACAGGCAGGAGAGAAGCCAGAGAAATGGAGGTGCTAATCTCACCAAAGGGAGGAGCAAAACCTGCAATACATAAACCGGAAAGGCTACTGCTTGCTCAATGTAGAACTGCTCTGCAATCATAAGAAATTTATCATGCAGATTTGAGGCAGATACCCAGGAAGCATGCATGACTCACACATCTTCAGTAGATCGCAGATCCCTGACTTCTTCGAAGGAGCACACAGGATACAGGGCTGGCTCCTTGGTGATAAGGGGTACCCGCAAAGGACATGGCTGATCACTCCTGGCATTAAGACAGATGGAGTGTGTGAGCAGGATGCATGCAAGGGCAGATGATAAGGATGCCTGGCATGTGTGGGGGTGAGTGGAGCCATTGACAGGATAAGGAGACAAGCTCCAGAGGAGATGAGCGCAGATGGAGATGTGAAGATTTGTGTGAGAGAGTGAGTAGGGATATCTCTTGAGCTGGCTGTGTGTGAGGTGCCAGTGAATGTCTAATGGGCTTGTTAGTGTTTGAGCTGAGAGTGATGAGGTGGTTGACTTACCCTGGCGGCACGGATAAAATCATTCATCCTCTTTCTCCACTGGGTAGCTGACCTCTTCTGTGCTGCTTTGGCACTGACCACCGCTGCCACCGCCTCTCAAGCCGGAGTGGTGAGGTTGCTGGAGCTCCTCCGGCCACCTTGGAGGCCGAGCACCTCACGGTGAGCCTCGACTTCATCCAACAGGCATTCCAGTGAGGCGTCACTGAATTTTTGAGCAGCTTCTTCCAATTAGGAACCATGTCTTCCAGTCCTGGGCTGCTAACATTAAAAAAGCTGTGCTTGGGTGCCGTTTACATATGGCGCCTGGAATGAGGAAGCGGCAAGCTCATGATGGGGCGGGCAAATCAGAGGGCACCCACCACGGTCAGGCATGTTTCCCATGCAGAAGTGGACGATAATGTACGATAACCCACCATTGTGGCCGGTGGGTAAAACTTAGAACACTGAGGGGAAAATCCCACTCAGAGTTACACAATGATTTACATTCTGTCCTATCTCCAGGAGTTGCCCTTCCTGGCTACATGGTCCCAGTCCCTTTTGAAGGTGGTTCTTGCCTGACTGCCTGGGGGACCATGGCATCTCTCCTTTTGCACCACTGTCTCCAACAAAGAATCCATCATAATGGATCCTCTGCCTGTGCTGATGCTCAGTTTCCAAGAACTTCCACTGCAGCAATCTATTTATCCAGATTCCCTTTAAGAAGCAGCCTGCCTTTGAGAAAGAGCAGACTGGCTGAACCACGTGATCAACAAACAATACTGCCAGGGCGTCCTGCAGTGTGCAGAGTTCCCTGGCACAGTTATAGAACACAGATCAGTGGAGAAATTCCAACTAGGGCCGCAATCGTACCGATGATGTAGGTACACATATTTTATGTGTTACCCACGTCGATCTGAATGGTGTAGGCACATCACAAGTGGTGACCCCGGTATCCAAAAATCAGGGCAGTGAATTTCTAGGAACTTGCTGTCCAGGTTTCGAGCAGGGACCTGGTCTTCTATACAAGGGCACAACATAATTTCTATTTGGATTAAATTGTATCTTTTTGAAATGCAGATGAGATATTCCCTTTATCATTCTGATCCATGTGTGCAAAACAATGTACTCTGCTCCCTGATTAAAATTTTCCTCGTGGCCTTGCAACTCAGACTGCAGAGGTGAAGGGCGGGTATATAGGAGATCTTTCATCCCCATATCCCAAATGCCAACTGAGTGATGAAAAATAATTGCCAATAATATTGCATAGAGACTGAGAGTATCAAGCAATTATCAATATTAAATTGCTTGGTGCTTTGAGTTTTTAGGCTCGCTTGTTGACTATTTCAGAGAAATGGTGGACAAGGATCAATTGCTGCACAGTCTCAAGCGCACAGACTCTCAAACAGAAAATGCTGGAGACACTCAGCAAGTCAGGCAGGGCCTGTAATGAATCCTTCATTAGTTGCTGATGGATTCAAAGGCTGCAAGTTGGACAGTGAATTGTTAAAATTGTGTCCTCTTGGCAAGTTTAATTAACTTGGACAGTCAGATGTGGCATGTCTGAATCAACAACAATATAATAGGAAAAAGTTTTGGGGGTGGGGGGGTGATGTGGTTGTTGTTGAATGAGAAGAGATTTATCAAACATATTCGAAATGCTTTCTGAACCAGTAACAAACTCTTAATCAGTTAGTTAAACCCTACCTAGAAATTCTCCGTGCAATCCCTTCTACAGGTTAATTAAGTAATAGTGTTTGTCATGGATTAGTTGGTACCCCTCTTATCTCTGAGTCTAAGAGTTGTGGGTTGAAGCTTGACTCCAGGGCCTTGAGTGCATAATTCCGGCTGGCACTCCAAGTGCTGCCCTATATGAAGTCAATTATTTCAGGTGAAGCTGAGGCCTCATCTGTGCTCTTAGGTGGACGCAAAAGATCCCACTATTTTGGAGATGAGCATGGGAGTTCTCCTTGGTGTCCTGGCTGATGTTTATCCCTGATTCAACTCTGAATGGCTCAAAGGCAGATAACCTAGTTACAATTACTGTGCACCTCAGCTGCCGTGTTTACTACAATGGAAGAGTGGTTACTTTCATTGGTTGGGATGCACGTTGAATGTCCTGAGATCATGAAATTGCAGTGGAAGGCCAGGAGGGAGATTGTGCTGGACACATGGTGACAGCGGGAACAGAACAGCAAGCCATGCCCTCCCATTTTCGAGGCAAAATCGTAATGCTCCTGCCAGTTGGGTGGCTTCAAATACCCCTACCCTAAGTGTGCCGAGAGTCACCTCATCCCAACACCAACCACCCCCCCCCCCCCCCCACCCCCGGCACCCCAGAATGGGAGAGAATTTGCTGTCATAATATCAGCGTGTTTAATATTATTAACATTATTAACATTACTCATTATTATTAATATAGAATTTTGTCTATCAAAGAGGCCACGCTGTAAGATTCAGTTCAAGTGAATTTGGGGCATTGGCGAATCCAGTGAAAGGTGTGCTGATATGCGATTGGGACTGTTGACATCACTCTTGATTGCACAGAGGCTGAAAGCACTTGCTAACCTGAATGAGTGAAAATGACTAACTTGGCCTCCTTGTTATATCTTAAACAAAGGGAATAAATGTCAGTAAAAGTAGGTTTTGAAGTGGAACATGCTATTTGTAGGCCTGATGTTAAAATAATAGAAAGAGATCCTTCCTTCAACATGACTTTACAATTTGGAGTGCAGTCCTTTTTGTGACTC
Source organism: Carcharodon carcharias (assembly GCF_017639515.1). Taxonomy (NCBI): domain Eukaryota; kingdom Metazoa; phylum Chordata; class Chondrichthyes; order Lamniformes; family Lamnidae; genus Carcharodon; species Carcharodon carcharias. The sequence goes on along the minus strand of NC_054492.1, from coordinate 17,237,599 downwards.
AGTATAAACCACATTGGCAGAACAGATAGCTCAAAGCTTCATGACCTACATCCTTGCAATTGATTCCTTTCTTTTAATCTATTTAACCACAGTTATGGCTCAGGAAATGGCCAGTCTTTATAAATCAAAGCTGTAATGCACCATAATGATGGTCTCCATCTATTGAAAAGGTTCCTTCTGAATTTGAGCTTTTTTCTCAATAGTACAGTAATTGGGAGAAAATTTGGTCACTTTTTATCATTTTTGGATCTGATCAGTAAGATTACATTTGTAGAAGGGCTCGACAGCCATTTACAAGCTATACGGATTCAGTCATAGATCCTGTGAAATGGAAATCTATCTAAATTACCATGTGGTAAGGTTAGGCTATTCAATTTAAAACTCTTAAATAAGTTTTATGTGATTGTTGATGATAGTCATACATTTGTCCAAGTGTTTATGGCATTCTTAAGGAATGTCTTTAATTCAAATTTGAATTTTGCATGTTTCTCTGATTGCTCAGTGTGTTTATCCAGATAGTAGCTCAGGAAAGTCCTTAGTTTGATACCCAGTTTATAGTGAGTCAGGTGATTTCAGGAACAATGAGAAAGCATTGCATTTGGTCTCCTTGGTTAGGGAATAGAAAAACAATTAGTGGTTCCAATTCTAATTACTAACCGATAACACCTTTGTAAATATTGAGCAAGGGCAAGCTGAAACTTGACTGTGATGTCCACCATGGTCAGTAATCTCTGTCTACCACTCATAAATAATAACCAGTTGGGCCAGATATTGGAGACCCAATGGTGCCCATTGAACTGCCCTTCAGCAACAACTTCAGGGAGGAAGAAAATTGGCAAAGAAGAGAAAATAATTGTGTTACTTTGATTTTAAAATGGGGTGGGAACATTGCACATAATCCCCAAAGTGGATGACAGAAAAATCAGTCTTTTTTTGAGTAGTATCATGGTAAACATGAGGTCATGTCTTTCTTACGTTGCTACTCCAGCGACCTAATAATTCAAAGAACATGAGTCCAGCAATAATCCCAACATAGCAGTTTGAGAATTTGAATTCAGTTTTCATAAAGAAGTCAGCAAAAGCTGTTGCCTTATTTTGAAAACCCTGACTAGTTTATTAATGTCCATTGGAGAAAGACACCTGCTGTCCTTACCCAGCCTTGCGATATTTGACTAGAGTTCCACACCAATGACTCTTAACTACACTCTGGAGTGGCCGAGCAAGCACTCTGCTGTATCAAACCTCTGCCAGCAGTTCAAGAGGAAGGCACACTTCCAACTTCTCAGGCGATTAGGAATGGGCAATAAATGCCAGCCTTGCCAATGATGCTCAATTCCCAAGAATAAATTAAAAAGGAAATATCAGGGAATCTCTTAGGTTCACCTGAACAGGCAGAGGGAAACCCTGAAAGTTGAAAGATGGCAAAGCAGCACTCCCTTAGTACCATGTCCCTCTGACACACAGTTGCAAGTACATCCAATGAGCCAAGCTCAAAACTGACTGATTTTGGGACTTGCATTTTTGAGGTGAACCAGGCAAGAGATTTGCATCTAAGATGGTGACCACTATTTCAACAACCACGGATCATCAAGAAGTGACAGCAGGAACATTATCTGATTAATCATTAATGAAGTGAGGTGATGTATTGATGGTCACTGTTGCTGAGTATGGATATTGAGAGGTACTATTATAATTTCTTTCCCATCATCAAACTGTGCTGCATATTCATACTGTTTACCATATTATTGCATTGCCCATTAATATTTTTCAATGAGCAAAAGAGAGGGGGAGATAGTGCAGCAATGTGATAGTTGCCTGACATATTGTGATAACCACTGCATCATTGCATCTGCCAATAATGAAAAATAAATAGGCTGAAAATTGATGCAAAAAAACAAGAAAGTAATCCATACATAAATTCCCCTCCAAGCCACACACCATCCTGATTTGGGACAATATCACTGTTTCTTCACTGTTACTGATCAAAATCCTGGAACCCTCTTCCTAACAGCACTGTGGATTTATCTACACCACATGGACTGCAGCGGTTCAAAAAGATGGCTCACCACCACCTTCTCAAGGACAATAAGGGATGAATAATAAGTGCTGGCCTTGCCAGCAATACCCTGATCCCATGAATAGAACCATGGAAGATTAAGCTGTAATAACTACATATTTTATAATAAAAATGAGTTGGATTTACTACAGAAACCCTGAATGTATGTCAGGGAAAGTCTCTCATAGGGAGGTCAATCAGACATAGCAGGAAGATCAGTTATAAGATCAAGGCCCACAATGTTCCTCAGTGAGAATGCATTGTTTCTTTAGGCTGGGCCACTAATTGATAGAAAAGTGGTCAAATATCAAAGGGTTTCCTGCTAAATCCTTGAACAGATTAGCCAAATTGTGAGTTATGAAGAAAGGCAGGAGGATCTTACATTTACAAGTGTTGATGTTAGAATAAAAATGGAGAATTAATATTTTATAATTCTCACATTTGCTTCTGTAACTGGTAATTGAAACATCATGATACTCCATTGCATCTCTCACAAAGCAGAACCCAAGCCTGAAACATATATTTTATGCGATGGTCATTCATCATTGAGTCATAAAATAAAGATGTGTTAATATGTGCCAGAATGTGAAGTAGTATTTTCAAACGAGATACAGTTCTAAAGATAATAAAACAGACCATTGCGTTGTTCATATTTTAACTCTTGTCAGACCAGTTCTCTTGCACTTTCTTCTGTCATTTTCCCCTCTTGCAGGTGATCTACAACTCCTAGTTGTTCCATTCTGATCGGTTCAAAATTATCAAGCTCAATCAAAGACTGACAATGAGCGTTACCTGGGATATGCACTCCAAAATGGCAAGGATTTTCCCTATGGGCTGGATTTTACAGGGCACTGGGGTTCACACCATTCATCCATCACCCTGCCACCCATCACCGACCTAGTGAAAAAGCCGGGGGCCAGCCAGCACCCCACTCCAGGGGGCTGCCTTGTAACCAATTGATGGCTGTCTGGCTGTTAGTTGGCCTGATCCAGGCCTTCTGCCCCATTTCAACGGGGAGGTCCTGCCTCCGGGAGCTGCTGGTCAACTAAATGGCCAGCAGCTCTCTGGTCCCAGTGGTGCCAAATGGAGTGGTGGCCACCGCTGATACTGCATCCAGTCCCAATGACCGGTCATCCGATGGACCCAAGGGGCCCTCACTGCCAACCCCACCCACTAGCCCATGCAGTGAAAGCTCCCAGACTGGATGCTTGGTGTGGGCCTTTCCCACCATTGGTTAAATCACAGCGGTGGCAGGATTTGGCTCTTAAATGGCTATTAATTGGCCACTTAAGGGCCTCTGTTGGCCCATGAGTGGGCAGGCCAGTGAAGCCACCTCTGCCACTGGTAAAATTGCAGTAGGGTAGGCAGCAAGATGGATCATCTAGTTGGCACTTCTGGCTCGAGATAGTTGCAAATTTAGTCTTGTCTTAACCACTTGTGCTGGCCTCTGTATAATTCAGATAGGAATATGTATGGAGCCTTCTCCTCCTGTTAACTGCTTAATTATTCACCACCATTCATGATTGGATGCAGCAGGTCTCAAGAGCTTTGATGTGATCTGTTGGCTATGGGATTCCTTAGCCTTGTCCATAGCAAGCTACTTCCACTGATTAGCATGCATGTACTCCTGTGTTTTAGCTCCAGCAGGTTTGAACCTCATTTTTAAGTACGGCTGGTGCTTGCTCTTTTGCACTTGCCATTGAACCAGGGTTGGGTCCCTGGCTTGGTAGTAATGGAATAGTGAGGGATATACCAGGTGATGAAGTTACAGGTTGTTGTGGAATAGAATTCTGCTGCTGGTGAGGGCCCAGAGTGCCTCACAGATGCCCAGTTTTGCTAGACTTATTTGAAACCTATTCCATTTAGCACAATGGTAGTGCCACATAACATGATATAGGGTGTCCTCAGTGTGAAGCTGGAACTTCATCTCCACACGGACTGTGCAGTGGTCAGTCATTGACAGATGCATCTGCAACAGGTAGATTGGTGATGATGAAGCCTTGTAATTTTTTTCCCTTGTGTTAATTCTCTCACTACCGGCTGCAGGCCCAGCCTGGAAGCCATGTCCCTCGGGATTCGATCAGTAGTGATGCTGCTGAGCAACTCCTCGAGATTGAAATCCCCCACCCAAAGTACATTCTGTGCCATTGCTGCATTCAGTGCATCTCCCAAATGGTGTTGAACATGGAGGAGTACTGAATTATCAACTGAGTTAGGGCAGTAGTTGATAATCAGCAGGACATTTCCTCACTCATATTTGACCTCGACTGAAGGATTTGTTGTTAACAAAATAAAAAGAAGCCATTCTTTGCCAGCACTGTGAGGACTAATGGATGTCAAACAAACTAAAAAAAAGTAAATTTCTTTCTTAATACTTTAAAGTCTATTTATATACTGATGTTGAAAGGGCTGCCAAAAATTTCAATGTATTAAGATTTTAATACATAAACATTTCAGCTGTTCCACTATCTTCCCAGACTGTGACAGATGTCCCAACACTGTGAATGCTGTCCTGTTGTCCCAGTTTAAAAGGTGTAGTATTCCCCTGCATCAGATTTATTGTCCAGACAATAAGTTGCTCTGCCATTCTCTTGGTAACGCCCAGTCAGAATATGGAATATTGACTAATAAACAGCTGGCAGCATTGAGAAGTGAAACTTCCTAAATCACTGAACATCTCAAATTCTGGCTGATCCATCCTTGGCATCAAACTGACTCAGAGTTGAGGGGAAAACAGAACAAAGGCTGACTGATATGAACATGAGGGGCAAACTCAAGATCCTCCACTGCTCTCTGGGGCAGAGACTTCAAAAGATTCACAACTCTCTGAGAGAAGAAATTCCTCCTCTTCTCCATATGGGCGGCTCCTTATTCTGAAACTGTGCCCCTCTGGTTTTAGATTCCCCAATGAGGGGAAACATCCTCTCAGCATCCACATTGCCAAGCTGCCTAAAAATCTTAAATGTTTCCAGAAGATCATGTTGATTGGGTGAGGTGAAGTCAATAGAGAAGGTGGAGGCTGTGCAGAGCATGACCACTAATGTAGACCAGTTGGATCTAATGGCCTGAGTCTGTGCTGTAAATTTTTTAGTTCTATGTATAATCAACTGTCCAGATTCAACATGAAAATTGGGTCCAGGAACGTTTAGCATACAAAATTGTAATGTAGAAGATGTACATCCATGGCATACAGGTAAGGTGTACTATAATGTGTAATGTATATACAACAGCTATACTCTTGTATAGGGTACACGTAGACATATTTGTGTGAGCAGAGTTAATAGTTTTCTTTGGATGGTATTTTTGATGCATTCATTTTAATAACTGATGAGGGAACAGTTTTGTATTGTTTATTTTTAGGAACAAATGCTATTGTGAATTTTTAAAAGCCTCATTATGTTCAGTTCAATCACAATGTTATCAGGCTTTATGGACATGAGGGAGACATAGAAGTTATGTGAAAATACTCTGAGTAAACAGTTTCCAGTGTGCTATTGTTATTATTTGAACTTTTCGACTCAAGGGCATCAACTAAAAATCAACAAAAGTATATCCGTACTCTAAACACTAGAGGAAGATATAGATATAACTGAACCTAATCATTCCTACTACAACATTAATAAAAGCAAAACTGAACTAGTATGGATACAGAAAAAAGGGAGCAATCTCCAATATTCTACGACAATCTGAGTTTGAGCCCAGACTGGCATAGATTGATTTCCAAGAGAAGACTTCTGGTAAGGATCAGAGTTGAGACTAAGTGGGTAATTATCTGAAGAGGGATAATTTGCTGGGTTATGGGGAAAAGATGGAGCAGTGGGACTAGCTGTGTTGCCCTCGCAGAGATCGGACATGGACACGAGAGGCTGAATGGCCTTCTTCTGTGCTATCGCCATTCTGTGATTCTATGACAGATGACCAGTTGAGGTCCAGGCGGTAGAGATTGGAAGAGCCAGTTACACTTCAGATTTTATAGTAACATCTCCATTGTGCCCACGATGATAGAGAAATTTTTAGAAGTAAAACAAGTCTTATTACAATCATAACATGCTTTGTTGGTAAAACAGAAAATGCTGGAAATACTCAGCAGGTCAGGCAGCACCCATGGAGAAAGAAGAAGAGTTAACATTTCAGGTTGCTGCCATGGTTTGAACCTTTGCTTTGAATGGATTAGCATAACCGTGTTTAACAATTCAACCTATTTGCAGGGATTAACTTGTGAAAAACGTGTGAAAAACAGCTGTTGCCTCACAAGGTGGAAAATAAAACATGATCAAACTGAATTGTACTTAGTTCAGCCATACGTTCTAATATCTTGTTCATATGAAGAAACATGTAGAGCCCAAAAGACACAACAAAATACTAATGCGATACAAAGATCAACATTACATGATGCCTGAACTGGTCTAGTTAAAAATAATGATAATCCAAAATCCTTGCAACTTTACTCAAATTCTTGCAAAAGGAGCCTTGGAGATTCTATGTGACAATTGTTGGCAGAGTTTCTATGTTGCACATAAAGATTATGCAAAATAAAAGACTGAAATGGTTTTAACGAGACCTTTTCTTTCATGTTTAAACAAACCCTTTGAAGATTAGGCCTTAATAAACACCCATCACAGGAGAGAAGGCATGGTTCAGCAAATGTATTCTCCTTCCTAATTGCATTAATTCTCAAAAGCTGGCAAAGTACCTGGCCAGTTTGGGAATCTGCAAAGCCACCAGGAACATTGTGTGAGGTTCAGGGTGCAGGCTGGCATAATAATGAGCCAGCCTCATGAGCTTTGCAGGGCTCAGTTACAAACATTGTTTAAACCTGCTTCCTGACCAGTTTGAGCTTTGTACAGTGACGTAAAGTGCTGCTGCTCAAAATTAGTGATATGAGTCAAAATTAAAGACCACTTATATGTAATTGTTGGCATATGGGGATTTAATAAAAATACTGGAGGTTTGTAGAGGCTCAGAATGCTAGTGATTCATGATCTAAGAGCTGAATAAAGGGGGAGAAGTGACTGCTGAACCTGAAAGGATAAACAAAACTGTTGTAAGGTGGTCGAGTTGCACTATTAGTGATAGAGTTGATCAGCAGACACTTCTTGGGCGGAAACTTTAAGTTTATTTACAATATACTCAGAAGCAACTACACATGTGCTTTCAACTCCAATTCTATCTCTGCACTGACTGCTGAGGTAGCCCGCACTATTCTCCTATTGGTTACTACAGATCATGTGATCTTACTTAACAAGTATTATTCTTAAAGGTACATTACACTAAATAAAACCATAATTACTACATTCCTCCCCCTTTAACTTTGTTATACCTATTGTATTTACAAGTACCTATTTTTTAAGACACCATAATATTTACACTGGGAAAGGAATTTACAAGTTCAGTCTTTCAGGTGGTTTCCTGGTACGTGTGGAATGTCGCAGCTCCACAACTCTTTGTCAAGAACCTCCTTATCTGGAGTAGCCTGAACATCAGGTGCTTCGATGCAGTTGGTACTTGCAGTTCCATATCCTCAACTCTCACAGGAACATCAGACAGGTTAGTCCTGGGTTGGGTATTCTCAACAGGAAACGCAGACTCGGTCATGATCACTGGTGGATCCATATCTTGATGATTTGTCTCTCTCTCCCTTAAATGGTCCACATGTTTATGAATGATCCGGCCTTCCACCTCCACATGGTAAGATAGAGGTCCAGTCACAGCACTTTTTTCACCCAGTAACCACTTTGGTCCTTCCCTGAAATTTTTCACACATACTGACACTCCCATGGTAAATTTTCACTCGCCACTATACCAGTCGTGTCTAGTTTTCTGGCTTCCCTGACTCCTTTCCACCTAGCAATGTTTTGTGGTCTAAAATGATTGTAAAATGATGGCCGTGCATGTACTGGTGAAATTTCGTGACACCAAAGATGATGGACAGGCCTTGTTTTTCTATCTGTGAGTATCCCTTTTCTGCTGTGGTGAGCATTCTTGATGTGTAACCTATTGGTCGTTCTGTGCCATCGTCCATCCAATGAGAGAACACTGCTCCCAATCCGTAGGGAATTGCATCACATGTCAGCACCAATTCTTTCGCCTGGTCATAATACACTAATAGATTAGACGAGTGCAACAATGGTTTCACCTTTATGAAAGCTTCTTTCTGGGGCGCCTCCAAGACCAACATTGGTTCTTTTTGAGTAGAGAATGCAGAGGGGCAACACTGTAGACAAATTGGATAAGAACCGCCCATAATAGTTGATCATTTCTAGGAAGGATTTGAGCCCTGAGGCGTTGTTTGGCGCAGGTGCTTCTCTTATGGCTCTCAGTCTCTCCTCAACCGGGTGGAGGCCCTGTGAATCTACCCAGTGACCCTAACAGATTACCTCCCTCGCTTGGAAATTGCACTTTTCTTTTTTTACATGCACTCCAATTGCAAGAAATGTTATAATGCAACTTCCAAGTTTACCAAATGCTCTTTTTCAGTGAAACCTGTCACCAATATATCATACGAATAGATCACAACCTGGGGCAGTCCCGGCAGTAAGCTTTCCATTGTTCTCTGAAAGATGGCACAAGCAGAGGAGACACCAAAAGGCAATCGTGGAAACTGGTACAACACTTTGTGGATATTAATTGTGACAAATGTCTGGGAGGCATTATCCAACTCTAGTTGTTAATAAGCACAACTCACATCAAGTTTTGTGTACATTGTCCCTCCTGCCAGCTTGGCATACAGGTCTTCGAATTTTGAAACAGGGTGCCTGTCTAGTTTAGTTACTTTATTAACCGTCAGTTTGTAGTCTCCACAAATTTGGACACTTTGGTCGGGTTTAAAAATGGGGACTATGGGTGCTGCCCATTCTGAGAACTGAACAGGTTGTATAACGCCCAGTTTTTCTAGTCTGTTCAGTTCAATGTTGACTTTTTCTCACAAGGCATATGGCACCGGTCCCGCCTTCATGAAGTGAGGGGTTGCTTCTGGATCCACATGAATCTTGGCCTGCAGGCCCTGGATTTTCCCCTGTTTGCCCTTAAAGATGGTGGCGTACTTTCTAAGTATCTCTGGTAGCCCACTTGCTCTCAACTGGAAAATTTCAGCCCATTCTAACTTAATTTCCTTTAACCAATTTTGCCCCTTGGTCCTTAACCTGCTACCACCATCAAGGGTAGCTTTGCCGATTGGCTTCCATAATAGACAGTTACTCTGCTTATGCCTTTTACTTGATGTCTTCACCCATATAAATTTTTAGCTTTCAGCCTGTTCCTTCTAAACTTAATTGATGTTAACCATTATTAAGTTATCTGAAGGTATGTTCCCCAATTACTGTAGTGGAAGCTCCCACATCCACTTCCATTCTAACAGGTTTGCCATTTACTTTCACTGTGACAAATATTGGTTCTGTCTTTCCAACTTCCAGATTAAATGTCTGAATTTGTTGTTTCAGGTTCTTGTACATTGTAGATTTCATTGGGCTTCTTCTTTTGTTTACAAGCCTGCTTCAATCTTTCCTTGCACTGCCTCATCATATGTCAATTTCTGTAACAACAGGAGCATTCAATTCCTTTAAACTGCCACTCATTAAAAGACTGATTGTTTTCACCTCCATTAAAATGATTCTTCAATTTCGCTGCAAAGTTATTTTTCTTTATTCTTTGGCTGGCTAGTGGGGGCTTTTCCTGCTTTTCGGTGGAGTCTTGCTTTTTCAAGCCTCTTTAAGTTCAGGTTTCCCACTCAATCTGGAGGAAGGCGCCATTTTGCACACCTTGTATTGCTTTTGAATCTCTTACTGTGACCTACATGGCCAGCGCTATCTCTAGCGCCTTCTTGAAATCCAGATTCACTTCAATTATCTTTTCTAAATAGTGTCATCTTTCACATCAAACACTAAACGACCTCCGAACATGTCGTTCAGAGTCGTACCGAACTCACAAAGTTCCATTAGCTTCTTCAAATTTGCCATGTGGCATGCACCCAGAGCTCTATTTCACAAATTAAACCTGAACCTCTGCATCGTGACTGAAGGCTTTGGTTGAAAGTGACCCTTGATGAGGTCCACCAATTCATCGAAATTATTTGCATCTGGGGCACTAGGTGCCATCAAACTTCAAATCAAACTGTAGGTTTTGCTCCCACAAGTACTCAAGAGGATCGCTCACCTCTTCTCTTCCTCCATAATCTCATTTGCTTGAAAAAGAATACGAGGCGTCCTATGTATTGAGACCAATCGTCTGTGTCAGGTTCAAAAGAATCAATTGTCCCAAATTGTGGCATTTTGAAAGGGAGTAACTTATTCAATTCTAATGGAGCTTGCTACTTACTATCAATGGGCGAGATACAGTGCTGATCTCTTTTTCACCTGATTTCTTCTGTTCAATCCTGTTTTATCCTAACCACCAGTTTGTTGTGGGGTGGTCGAGTTGTGCTATTAATAGTGATAGAGTTGATCAGCAGACACTTATTGGGTGGAAGCATTAAGTTTATTTACAATATACTCAAAGCAACTACACGTGAACTTTCAACTCCAACTCTATCTCTCCACTGGCTGCTGAGGTAGCCTGCGTTACTCTCCTATTGGTCATGTGATCTTCCTTAACAAATAATATTCTTAAAGTCACATTACACACTAAATAAAACCATTAATTATTACATGAGCCTGATGGGTGCCAGATAGATGCTGTCCCAAATCCCTGTTTAATGATTGTTAATGTGGATATGGTGATTCATGAGGAATAGATTCTCCATCTGGACCTCCAGAACAATGCTCCTGAAGGGCATGGCAGTAACCCATTCCCTGCATGCGGCAGTAGATCTTGGTTATTGAACCTGCAAGGCACTGGCATACATTTAGAGTCCAGCAAAGTATGACTAACCAACTGTGTCATGTGTCTGGTAGGTGTCCCTATACTCCACTAAGGGGAGGTGATGGTGTAGTGGTATTATTGTTAGGCTGGTAATTCAGAGCCCCAGGGTATTGTTCTGGAGGTACAGGTTTGAATCTTGCCATAGCAGATGGGGGAATTTGAATTCAGTAAAAGAATCTGTAATTAAAAGTCTAATGATGACCATGAAACCAATGCTGTAAAAATCCATCTGGTTCACTAAGGAAATCTACTGGCCTACGTGTGATTCCGGACCCACCAGAAATGTGGTTGACTTTAAATGCCCTTGTGGGGCAATAAAAGCTGGTCTAGCTAGCAATGTCCACATCCCATGAACGAATAATAAAAAAAACACAAAGTGTTACCAGTTGACTGGTTCCACATATGCCACTTTAACTGTTTATACATATTCGGACTCCCCATAAAGCTGGCATTTTGAGGAACCCAGGATGGTTACAGATAATCACATGGCAGTCATCAGTGACCCCCCACCAACACCCCCCCCCCCCCCCCCCGTACTATCGGAATAGCAGCTTTGCAATGGCATTGGGCTAAGGTGTCAAACTATTGAGTGGGGAATGAGATAAAGGTGTTGGTCAAGCTGACAAATGCATGAGTCATCTGCTTGTTAAAAGCAAAATACTGTGGATGCTGGAAACCTGAAGCAAAATCAAACATTTCTGGAAAAACTCAGCAGGTCTGAGAGCATCTGTGGAGAGAAAGACAGAGTTAACGTTTCGAGTTCATATGGCTCTTCTTCACAGCTAAATAGAAGTAAAAATGTGGTGAAATATATACTGTTTAAGGGGTGGGAGGGGTGGGAGGGGCGGGATAGGTGAAGCTGAATAGAAGGCCAGTGATAGGTGGAGGCAAAGGATTGCAAAAGATGTCATAAACAAAAGGTTGATGGGGTGTTGATGGTGGTGATACTGGCTAAAGGAGGTGCTAATGGTGATATTAAGAGTAGAAAGCAGGATGAGCAAGTGACAGATGGCGTAGTGGGGGTGGTGTGGGGGGAGGGGACGGTTTGGGAGAAAAGTTCGAATTAGGCTAAAAGGTGGGGATAAAACAATGAATGGAAATGAATTTTAAAAATAATAATAACAGAAATAGGTAGGAACATATATATTTTGAAAAAAGGGGATCAAAAACGGGTGAGGATGGAGGAGAGATTTCATGATCTGAAGTTGTTGAACTCAATGCTAAGTCCGGAAGGCTGTAAAGTGCCTAGTCGGAGGATGAGGTGCTGTTCCTCCAGTTTGCGTTGAGCATCACTAGAACATTGCAGCAGGCCAAGGATGGACATGTGGGCATGAGAGTAGGGTGGTGTGTTGAAATGGCAAGCTACAGGATGGTCTGGGTAATGCTTGCGGACAGACCAAAGGTGTTCCACAAAGCGGTCACCCAGTCTGCGTTTGGACTCTCCAATTTAGCTGCTTCACTTGAGAGGAGTGCTTGGGCCCTTGGACGATGAGGAGGGGGGAAGTAGTTGAGCAGGTGTTACACCTTCTGCAATTGAATGGGAAGGTACCGTGGGAGGGGGGTTGAGATTTTGGGGGTGATGGAGGAGTGGACCAGGGCGTCCCGGAGGGATTGGTCCCTACAGAATGCCGCCGGGGGTGGGGGGGGGGGGTGGGGTGGTGAAGGGAAGATGTGTTTGGTGGTGGCATCATGCTGCGGTTGGCAAAAATGACGGAGAAGTGGAATGGGATCAAGTCATCTGCTTGATCCTTGTGTAGGCAGCACATGACCTGATATAGTGGTAGTAGCTAAAAATGAGCCTTATTCATAACAATTTAGGGCACTGGTAATGCCATCTTCCTGTTAAGAGCTGGTTGAAGATGTTGCAGTAAAGACTTGACTTCTCCCCTCTCAGCATGCCAAGGCAATTATCTTCAGCCATTGCCAGGGAGGTTTGCCATGGCTGCAAATATGGAGTGGGGCTGGCTGATTTGCCTGTTATGCTGTTACATCCTCTTGTACTATCTCTACCATGATGTAGATGAAATGCTTTAAAACCAAACTTGCCTCAAGAAATGATAATACATTTACACCCAAATTTAATAAAAATTGCTGGATCGGAGAAAGACAGGTGGTAAAAATATCTAGAGACTCCACAAGTCCTGTGAGTCACATGATATGACAATAATAAAGTTATTAACTAATCATAGGAATCAGTCCTAATCAATTAGTCCTCAACAGACCCAGACATGATGTGAGAAAATCTTCAGTGGTGGAGACCTTTGGAACCAGAGGTCCAAATTCATCAAAAATAAAAGCAAAATACTGCAGATCTGAAATAAAAACAGAAAATGTTGGAAATACTCAGCAAGTCTAGCAGCTAAATGGATAGAAGAGCTCTAAAGAAGAATCATATGGACTTGAAACCTAACACTTTTTTCTCTCCACAGATGCTGCCAGACCTGCTGAATTTTTCCAAAACTTATTGTTCATAGTCCAAAGCCATTTGTTGCTCTCAAGTACCTACAACACCTTGTCATGCGTCAAGCTATTCATTTACTGTCCCCAAAAATGTAGAAATATTGTCCAAGGAAACCAGTATGTACTGAACAGGTACTGTAAACATTGCAAAAAATACTTTTCTTTCCATAGAACTCCTCTAGCAAAATGAGTGCACAAAGAGAAGGAAAGGCAGCACAGATATGTTCGACATTCATTTGAATATTTCTGAACCAAATCTGATGCCACATCAAAGCTAAAGCATAGAATGGAACTGAGCACTTCAGCTACTAAATGCAGAAAGGCACTGATTGAACGCCTGCTCTGCTGACTCTGTCTTCCATCAATACTTACTGTTCCAATGCATTCCTGGTGTACAAGGCCATTGAACTGGCCCCTCTAATCTTTTTTCTATCAAACTACACGTCATTCACACATCTAGATCTGTCATAAGTCACCAAAGGGCTCTTCTGAGGTGTTGCACGGTCATCAAATCTTGTGTGGATCTTCCACAGGCATGGGCCACATTAAGCTACATCTGCTGGAATATCTTTAGACCTTTTTGCCACTGGGGGCTGTTTTGGGTCATGATCCCAATGTAGGGGTCAAATCCAGCTCCTGACCCTGTACCATATACATACGAACAAGGAGCAGGAGTAGGCCATTCAGCCTCTCAAGCCTGCTCCGCCATTTAATAAGATCATGGCTGATCTGATAGTAGCCTGAAATCTGCATTCCACCTACCCCGATAACCTATCACCCTCTTGCTTTCCAAAAATCTATCCACCTCTGCCTTAAAAATATTCAAACACTATACTTCCGCCAACTTTTCAGGAAGAGAGTTCAAAGACTCACGAGTCTCTGAGTGAAAAGATTTTGCCTCATCTCTGTTTTAAATGGGCGACCCCTGATTTTTAAACAGTGACCCCTATGAGAGTTATTGGGAGTAGTAACCCAATATCAAATTTTACTGTATTAATTAGTGGCTCAATGTCCAATTAATGAGGGTGAGTGGGTCATGGGGCTGGGGGGGACCAGTTTACACAATGGAGACTACCTCCTGTTGACATTCAATGGCATTACTATCGATGGATCCCCTACTATCAACATTCAGGGGGTTGCCATAGACCAGAAAGTGAACTGGGCTAATCATATAAATACTGTGGCTACAAGAGCAGGTCAGAGACTGGGAATTCAATGGTGAATAACTTACCTCCTGTCTCCTCAAAGCCTGTCCACCTTCTACATGGCACAAACCAGGAACATGATGGAACAGTCGTCATTTGCCTGGATGAGTGCAGCTCCAACAACATTCAAGAATCTCAAAACCATCCAGGACAAAGGAGCCCATTTGATCGTCACACTGCCCACCAATTGAAATATTCACTCCCTCCACCACCAGCGCACAGTGGCAGCAGTGTGTACCATCTAAGATGCACTGCAACAATTCATTAAGTCTCCTTCGACAGCACCTTCCAAACCCACGACCTCTATTACTAGAGGGTCAAGGGCAGCAGACGCAAAGGAACATCATCAGCTGCAAGTTCCCCTCCAAGACAGACACCATCCTGACTTGGAACCATATCACCGTTCCTTCACTGTTGCTGGGTCAAAATTCTGGAACTCCCACCCTAACAGCACTGTGGGTGTTTCTACAGCACATGGACTGCAGGGGTTCAACAAGGCAACACCATCACCCCCTCAAGGTCAGTTAGGTATGGGCAACAAATGCTGGCCTTGCCATGAAAGAATTTTTAAAAAGTCTGCTTGGGGACCAGGTGAAACATTTTAATTTATGAAAGGCCACAGCTGCCTGGTGTTGTATATTTTATGTCTCAGATCTATGCAGATATGACACTAGTTCCTATGTGTATAACAAGTTTTATTAACAATGCTTTAAAAAGTCTGCTCCATGTTACAGCTCAAATTTCCAGCTCTTTCGACAGCTTTGTTTACATTTCTCTGAGTTTGCACCCAGGTTTAACCAATCAAGCACAGTGAGTATCAATAGTAAACAGACTGACATAATCAAACAGAGAACAATTGAACACTACACCTTGCCACAGTCAAGGAGAGGCAAGCCCCCACGGAGGATGGTCAGTGGCTGCAGCTGTGACCAGAAAACTATGACGAGTGCAGGGGAAGATGCTCCTACCAGGAAAAATTTCAACCAACCCCCTTTCCTGCTGGGTGGCCACTTTGGTTAACTGGTCATGTTTCAGCTGCTGTGTGGGTCCTGCCTGCCAACTAGAAAATAATAGGCCGCTAAATTACTTCAATTACCTAGTGCCTGTGTGCATATAGCCTTTCCGCCCCCATCTTGGCTTTCTCGACAGTGGTTTGAGGGCAGGATGGTACCAGACACCCAGCTCATCTGTCAGTGGTATGAAATTATTCACCCGCCTGCCTTAGTCCTCTCCCCCTCATTGGCCACTGAAAATCCTGCCCAAGGTCCTTCCGACTGTCTCAACAACACCAAGCCTGCCAGTCTCCCCACCCCACACCCTTCCAGCCTCCCCACCCCGCACCCTTCCAGCCTCCCCATCCCACACCCTTCCAGCCTCCCCATCCCACACCCTTCCAGTCTCCCCAACCCACACCCTTCCAGCCTCCCCATCCCACACCCTTCCAGCCTCCCCATCCCACACCCTTCCAGTCTCCCCAACCCACACCCTTCCAGCCTCCCCATCCCACACCCTTCCAGCCTCCCCAACCCGCACCCTTCCAGTCTCCCCACCCCGCACCCTTCCAGTCTCCCCAACCCGCACCCTTCCAGTCTCCCCACCCCACACCCTTCCAGTCTCCCCACCCCACACCCTTCCAGTCTCCCCAACCCGCACCCTTCCAGCCTCCCCACCCCGCACCCTTCCAGCCTCCCCACCCCGCACCCTTCCAGCCTCCCCATCCCACACCCTTCCAGCCTCCCCACCCCGCACCCTTCCAGTCTCCCCACCCCACACCCTTCCAGCCTCCCCACCCCACACCCTTCCAGCCTCCCCATCCCACACCCTTCCAGTCTCCCCACCCCACACCCTTCCAGCCTCCCCATCCCACACCCTTCCAGCCTCCCCACCCCACACCCTTCCAGCCTCCCCACCCCGCACCCTTCCAGCCTCCAAAAAGTTGGGCATGAGCTTCCCCTTTGCCACTGTCTCACAGGAAGATTAGTGACATAATTTAAATAGTGCACAATGCACATATTCTGTTCTCCTGGCCCTTAGTTGAAAAGATTCTAAAGTAATTTTTAATTGTTTGTCGAACACAGGGCATTTATCTTTACCTATTACCAGCATTATTTGACACAGGTTACAACATTAGCTCATAAAAGCTACTTGTCCTTCAAAGAGACTAGAATTTAAATAAAATGAGATTAAGGGCTTACTGGAGCTCAAAATTCAACATTACGTCTCTCAGCAGTCATTATGGTCTACCCAGGCAGTGCTTGGACTCCATGTTAAACTGAGGCAAAACTAGAAGCTTATAGGATATGCCATAAAAGTATATATTCCCCACCTGTGTACTCCTGCATAGCAGTGTGTAGGGCACACATACTTTTGTTCTCCCTTTTCTGTTTCGACTTGTACTGGCAATGCCCACTGAGACTGGCACTGCAAATAAGCTCTGTTATCATTTGGATAGAGAATGATGCTGTAGGAAAACTGGTCAGGGTTTGAAGTTTGGGTTTGGACATAAGCCCATCTGCACTGTAACTACAAAGGGCACAAAGCAATTTTGAGAAACATTGAAACTAAAATTGAAAAAGATGAGTCAGCAGGAAAACATCAGCTTTTACATAACTTTAAAACATTGCCAGCAACTGGAATGCTCAGTTCTTGTGTGTGTGTGTCCTGATCACTGCTTTATCCTATCTTTAGAGTGGCACAGGCAAGGCAGTATAACTCAAGGTTGCCAGGACAAATCAATCTTAAAATCCCCACACAGCAACTGCAATGTAACTGTTGTAATATTCCTTTAAGGGATATCAGCATGACATCACTAGAAGGGAAGTGTGTTATGTGATCTAGTCTTATTTCTGCTTTTGCCTTAGAGAAGAGCACACACACACTGCTCTGCTGCTGACGTCTTCAAACTTTCTACCCATGTATAAGTGTTCTCATGTACCTAGCTCAATAAATGAACCCACAAAATGTTTACACAACCCCTTGTGAGTGATTGGTGCCTATATATCATTATAAAAACATGACATAGTGCTCAGTGGTGGTCAAACAGCCTTGCAGCAAGATTATGTACAGGGACAACGTGATGAACAGCCTGAGATCATGCTACATTTTGGTCAGATTGCAACAAAGTCACAGCATTGGAAAGTGTTGAAATCGCAGCATGGTGACGACACAAAAACGCATTAAAGACATAGTGCTGAGATTAAGTAGAGAGCTAGTAAGCAGACGAATCCCTCATGGTGAAATTGCAGTGCATAGCCTATCAGTTCAGTGAGTAGGACAGTGCATCAAGAGGACCAGCACCAGGTTAGCTCAGTCAGGAAAGGCGAGTGACCAGAGTGTGGATTGGAGCGATAGTGAGCAAGGGAGGGTCAAAGAAGAAATCACCTTCATAAAAAAAGGGACAGAGAAGGTTGTGATTATAATGGGCGGAGCTTCGGAAAAGCGCACCAAAGCAGCTACAGCGACGGTCATCCCAGGCACTATAGGAGAAGGAAGGTCAAAGGGATATTGTCAGACTGTCCACAAATTTAACCAGTTTGAATTAGAATGCAGCTGAACTACTATCCAAAGTCAACATTTATAAGCAGCACACTGAGCTATGGTTTCTTGATTTGGATGTGTCAGAACCAGACAAACAAGCCATAAAAATTCCCCCAGGAACTGGAGCGGAAGGTCTACACAGGCTGAACACATCAGGAGTAATAGCAGAAGAGCTGAGGGATCCCTTAAAGATATGGGCTACATTGGAAGGCCAGTTCAGAATTAGGTTAAACTTCTGTATGCATCCTAGAGCGTCATTTCAACAACAGCTTACAGAATCCATAGACCACTTTGTCAGCAGATGCAGAGAAAAGGGTACGTCCTGTGATTTTTTTAAACTCAGATCAAGCAGGCAGAATTGTTGCGTTGGTGCTCGCATCCACTCCCATGGAAGCATTCTAGGAAGATCTGCTGGACAAGCCCAAAATGTATAGCTTCAAAGAACTACTCAAGAATGGACGTAAGTATGAAGTGATCCTCGCAGGTTGACGAAGCTTACAGGCCCAAAATGCAACCCCAATTATCGATGCACTCAGTAGAAAACCCTAGCAAGACATCTAGAGGGTGTGGCTTTCTGCATGCACCAAGGAAATGCCCAGCTTTCCAGCAATTCTGTAATGCATGTGACAGGAAAGCTCATTGGCAGCAGCAGTGCACTAGAGCAAAGGATGATGTAGCTACAAAGGGCCTTGCACCAATCCAAACAGACTGTACACAATGGGGACCTTCAAGCATTAAGAATAACCATCAGAAACAAATACATGAGGTGACTGATAAATGAAAACATGACGATGATGTGTACGATGAGACAAAGAGCAGTGAATGCAGGTTTCACACCGTCAGTCTCGTGGAATGCATAGGCACCATCACACTATCTGAGCTTTTTGCCAAGATTCAAATTATCTGTCCTAAGAAAATTGGCAACTATTCATTATTGGCCAAGATTGATATAGGGGCAAGGGCCAACATACCACCTCTGCGGATTCTAAAAGACACATATCCACAGACATGATGAAACCTAGTACTGCACAACTTTCAATGTACAGCAGTTCACCAATTCCATGTGCAGAGCCCATAGTCCAGGAGCACAATTACAATCAATCCCCTGGGTGTCACAGATGTTCTACATTATGGAAACTAAAGGCCCATAGAGTGTAGATCTATCAGCACGTCATGACCTTGCACTAGTGACAATCTGTGGAATCAGTCAAACCTCACAAGGCAGATCAACCTCAAAAACTACTCCTATTGCCTCAGTTCACAATCTAACATCGGAATGTCCAGAATGTTTTGACATAATTGGCAGTTTCAAGGGCGCTGCAACATTACGCTTGTAGAGAATGCAAGCCTGCCAACTGATCCACCATGTAATTGCAGCATCCACTGACAAGACAAATTAAAGGTAGAACCAGACAAAATGGGAAAAGGCGGAATCATTAGAATGGTACAAGAGCACACAGATTGGTGCAGCTCAATCACATGTGTTGTTAAGAAGGATGGATCATTGAGCGTATGCCTTGATCCATGTACTTACAAAATACCCACATTATAAGAGTTAAGTCCGAGATTTGCAGGTGCAAAATTCTTCTCGAAGCTTGATGCCAAGCACGGTTACAAGTCAGTACATCTCTCAGAGAAGTGCCAAGAGCTTACTACATTCCGTACCCCATTCGGATGATACTGTTTTCAACTACTTCCTTTCGGGCTCTCAGTTAGCCAGGATCTCTCTCAAGCTCACATGGGCTGCAATACATGCACTGCGCCAGGATGCGTCTGTATCACAGATGATGCTGCTGTTACAGGCAAAACAAAGCAAGAATATGACCGTGATCTGTCCTTGTTGATGCAAGTGGCTGGTAATGAAAGAGTCATGTTCAACAATCTGAAATATGCCATCAATGTTCAGCAGATCAATTTCTTTGGTTCTATTTATTCCAGTGCTGGCATATGTCCCGATCGAAGTAATATAGAGGATATTAAAGCCATGCCAACTCCTCAAGGTAAGGACACTCTTCAAAGATGTCAAGGTCTCTTTAATTTCTTTTCTCCATACATACCCAATTTATCTCAAAAATCTTCATCGCATCGATTGTTGAGAAAGATTGTGCCTTCCTTATGGCACAAAGACTACCGATACCTCTCTGAAGCACAAACACAATCATTATCAGAAGCATTGACATTGCAATGTTACAATCATAGGGAGACAACTACCCTGGAGATAAGTGCCTCGTTAAAAGGTTTGTAAGCATGCAGACTACAGAAAGGCAAACCGATTGTATTTGCTTCAAACTTTCTGTCTGTTATGCAATACAGCTACTCCAACATCAAGTGGGAAACATCAGCTTTAGTGTTTGGAATCATGCGTTTCATACCTATCTATTTGGCAAAAGATTTGTGGTGGAGACTGGCCACAAGCCACTGGAGATGATTTAGTGAAAACCATTGCCAAATGCATCAACAAGATTGCAACTTCTCTTAATAAAGATTCCAGATTACAAATGTGAGATTCGGTACAAGCCAAGTAACTTGATGGTCACATTGGCTAAACATAGCAGATTGCCTAACCCAGTGAAATCAGAAGATATAGCTTCGGCTCTATAAGTTGACTTCATTGACATGGAACTTGAAGACGTTCTCCAAATTGATCTGGCACATTTTGCACAACACAAATGCCAGCAGTTACATGAAGAAACAGTGAAAGAGTGTACACTACAGAAACTGTGGAAAACTATGTGTTTGTAGACATACTGATTCAATTCAGCATGTCCACAAACACATGAGACCATTTTGGCCTTAATGGAATGAGCTAGGCATCTCCCAGAGAGTCATTTTAAAGGAAGGCAGGTCATCATACTGGGATCCTTGCAACCTTGTATTCTTCAACAACTTCATCATTCACACACAGGTATTGATTACATGAGAAGACTCGCAAGAGAGACAGTCTATTGGCTGGATATGAACAATGACATTGAAGTCATCGTTAAGAAGTGTGAGGCATGTCAAGAGCATATGCTAAGTCAGCACAAAGGACCATTGATTCCGCATGAAGTTCCTGCATATCTTTGGCCCAAAATCACAACTGACCTCCTTCATGTCCTTGGTACTGAATTCATCATCATCGTTGACTACTTTACCAAGTATCCCATTATTCGATAATTGAACAGTACATCAGGTACAACTGTCGTGCACATTCTAAGTGCTGTTTTAGTTTTATTTGGTGTAGCTAGAGAAACCATCATGGATAACAGTCCACAATTTATTGGTAAGCCATTTTGGGATATGTGTGAGAAGTAGAATATCAATCACACTACTTCTTCCCTTCATTACTCTAGATCTAACACCCTAGCTGAACAAATGATTCACTTGGTGAAATCCCTAATTCTCAAATGTAAGGAGACAAAATAAGATCTACACGTTGTAATGTTACATCTGAGAATAATACCTTTCTTCCATTTTGGCAGAACTCATGTTCAGCAGACCAGTGCGCACGAATTTACTTACTCTTACCCATTCTAATCTCTCAGAAACTGGAGACCAACTTTTAAAACTACAGGAAAAGATGACCAACATGCACAATGAAATTGCAGGTACAGAATTGCCAAGTTTGCCGTTGGGACAACAAGTTCATATGCAAGATCCCACAGAAGGTACATGGCAATGAGCCAAAGTGACAAGGATTTGCTAAGATCTGGGTGTACCAGCAGATTACCTCTATACTTTAGAGACTCATAGATTCACCAGTCCTATACGTAATGGTAACAAAATAAGAACATATATTGTAAATAGCTCTACATCTTTGGAAGGGGGAACGTGTCTTTAAAAAGAAAGGGAGATGTTGTAATATGCCTTTAAGGGATAACAGCATGACACCACTAGAAGGGAAGTATGTCATGCAATCCAATCTTAGTTTCACTTCTACCTTTGTGCAGAGCATACACACACACACACACACACATACACACACACAGCTCTACTGCTGATTTCTTCAAGCTTTCTGCCTATGTATAAATGTTCTAATGTGCCTAGTCTAAATACATGAACCCACAATGTATTTATACAATCCCTTATGAGTGATTGGTGCATTTATGTCATTATAACAACACAACAGTAATTGCAGTATAAGACTTAAATAAGATTAAATGTCAGGATGCAGTTATGGAAGTCCATTTCCACTTGAATGCTATTATGATTTTGGGATCAGCTGTGAAACAATAGTGCTCACCCCTGATCTCAACATCAGTTTGAATCTGGGGAATCTCCAGCCATCCAGCAACAATGATATCAGAAAGCAGGGCAAGCAGCCAATCATGTCACAGTAATCATACAGACAGCAAACCAGGAAGTAAACACCCCTGAATTATTTCACAGCTAATTTTTTAATTTTATAGATAGTGGCATTATTGATTGGGAAGCTAATGTGTCATAAACAAAGTTTAAAAAAACTCTAAAAATTTAAAAGTTCTTAACATAATGGAGACATTTGACCTTTGACAAATACAAATTTATTCTTTCAGGGTTAATGGGGCTATTTAGCAGTAATTATGAACTTATTATGGTTTTAAAACCAGTTCCACCTCATTCAAAAAGCTGTAGCTTTTTCAAGAGTTTTTACAGCAAGACTAATAGCGTATGAGTGCAAGATCTCATCAGTTCAATGATTTCAGTCTGGGTGGACCTCAACAGTGCACACTGTGGAGAAGGTTAGCATCACTGACAGTAACTTCCTTAAATAAGGAGATGAAAGCTGTACACAGTATCTGCGATCAGTCTCACCAATGCCCTGTATAAATGAAATATAACATCCTTGCTTTTCTGTTCAATTCCTCTCATGTTAAAGGATAGCATTCCATTAGTCTTCTTGATTGCATGCTGTACCTGCATACTAATTTTTTGTGACTCATGCACAAGAACACCTAGATTCCTCTGCACCTCAGAATTCTGCAGTTGTCCTCCATTTAAGAAATATTCAACTTTTTTATTCTTCCTGCCAAAGTGAACAGCTTCACATTTTCCCAAATTATACTCCATCTGCCAAGTTTTTGCCCACTTACTCAACTTATCTGTATCTGTCTGCAAACTCCTTATGTCTTCTTCACAACATACTTTGCTGCCTATCTTTGTGTCATCTGCAAATTTAGTTACCACGCATTCACTCCCTTCATCTAAGTCATTGATGTAAATTGTAAAAGAATTGAAGCCCCAGTACAGACCGCTGCAGGACCCTACTAGTCACATCCTGCCAATCAGAAAAAGACCCATTTATGCATAGTCTCTGTTTTCTGTCAGCCAGCCAATTCCCTTTCCAGGCTAATATTTTACCCTCGACACTATGAGCTTTTATTTTCCACAATAACCTTTGATGTGGCACCTTATCAAATGCCTTCTGGAAATTCAAGTACAAAATGTCTACAGACTCCACTTTATTCACAGCACATGTTACTCCTTCAAAGAACTCCATAAATTGGTTAAACATGATTTCCTTTTCAGAGAACTATGCTGACTTTTCCCAATTACCTTGTGTTTTTCTAAGTGCGCAGCCATAACCTCTTTAAAGATTGATTCAAACATCCTTTTCCACAACAGACGTCAAGCTAACTGGCCCATAGTTTCCTGTTTTCTGCTTCCCTCCCTTCTTGAATAGAAGGGTTATATTTTTTCCAGTCTGATGGAACCTTTCCAGAATGTAGGGAATTTTGGAAAATTAACACCAACACATCTACTACCTCATTAGTCACCTTTTTAAGACTTTAGGATGAAGTCCATCAGGATCCAGAGGCTTGTCAGCCCGCAGCTCCATCAGTTTGCTCAGTACCGCATCCCTAGTGATTATAATTTCACCAAGTTCCTCTCTCCCCTCCACCTCCACCTGATTTGCAGTTATTACTGGAATGTTTTTTGTGTCCTCTATAGTAAAGACAGAAGCAAAATATTTGTTTATTTCATCTGCTATTTCCTTATTACCTATTATTAACTCCCCACCCTCACTCTCTAGAATACCAACACTCACTTCACCTACACTTTTCCTGTTTGAATACCTGTAGAAACTCTTGCTATCCATTTTTACATTTTGAGCTAGCATCCTCTCATTCTCTAATTTCTTTGTCCTGATTAACCTTTCCGTCATTCTCTGCCGTTCTTTATATTCTGATCAATCATCTCACCTGCCACTCACCTTTGCACAGTTATATGCTTTTTCCTTAAGTTTGATGCTTTCCTTATCTTCTTTAGTTAACCACGGATGGTGGGCCCTCCCTTTAGAATTTTTCTTTATAGTAGGGATATACTTATTCTGAGTGTTCTGAAAATCCCCTTAAATGTCTGCCACTGCTTCTCTATTAATCTACCGCCTAGCCTAGGTTCCCAATTAACTTCAGCTAGCTCAGTTTTCATGTTCAAATAGTTGCCTTTATTTAAGTTTAAGATACTAGTCTTAGACCCACTCTTCTCCCTTTCATACTGGATGTAAAATTAAATCATATTGTGGTCACTGCTACCTAGAGATGCCTTTACCCTGATGTCATTAATTAATCCTGTCACATTACACAATACCAAATCTAATATAACCTGCTCTTTGGTTAGTTCCAGAGCATGTTGCTCTAAGAAACTATTTTGAAAGCATTCTATGAACTCCTCATCCAGGCTACTACTGACAATCTGATTTTTCAGTCTTTATTTAGGTTAAAATCACCCATGATTATTGTTGTCCCTTTATATCAAACACTCAATATTTCTTCTTTTAAACTTTATCCTATATTGTGGTTACTGTCAGGGGGCCTGTAGACTACTCCCACTCGTGACTTCTTTCCCCTCCTATTCCTCGCTTCCTATGGTGGCACGGATGAACTCATTTCATCCTCTTTCTGCACTGGGAGGCTGACCTCTTCTGTGCCATGTTGACACTGCCCGCCGCTGCCCCCACCTGCCAAGCTGGAGTGGTGAGGTTGGTTGACTTCCTCCAGCCGTCACAGGAGTTGACGACCATGTGGCAGGCCTCGACTGCATCCAGCAGGCATTCCAGTGAGGCATCACTGAATTTCGGAGCAGCATGCTTCTTCCCCTTGGGGCCATGTCTTTGGTGGAGCAGTCCTGGACGGCATACAAGAGAAAAGCTGTGAATGGGTGCTGTTCAAATATGGCACTTGGAGTGAGGAAGCAGTGAGCTCATGGCAGGGTGGTCGAATCAGAGGCCGCCCGCCCATGATCTGCCATGTTACCCGTGCATGCATAATTAATGTGACGGGAAGCACCGCAGGGGGTAAAGGGTAAAATGCCGTTTTTCACGCCCGCCACCGCACTTAGTGCACTGAGGGGAAATTCCCGTCCTTAAAGTGAGATTTGGAAATTGTAGTTAGTGCTGTCTCAATGAGATAAACTGGATCTTTGATGGCCATTGTGAATAGTGTGTTATTAGTTCCTTTTTCCAATGGGAGATTGCTGTTTCCACCAGAGACACATTCACAGCAAAGGCAGCTTTGTGTGCTGAGGTTAACACTTTTCCTATTGGAAAATGCAGTTTGTTTGTTGTGCAGGATAGTTATCAAATAGCATTTTAAAATTTAAGCTGCAGAGAACATCTGCAATTTCTAAAAATGTACTGTTTGTGAAATGATACTATTTAGAATTAATTCCTTAAAACATATTGGCATAAAAGTTATTTTATAGGCCACACTGAACTCAACAGATGTATTAAAATTCATTTTTACAGCTTACGATAAAACTAAACTATAAGTAGTTCTTTTGCCATTTTAATTGTTTATTGGTACATAAGAGACCCAAGTGTCCAATAGTTCTTCACAACTTATCTCTTCATCTTGTACCTCAGAGGAACTATGATTAAAATTGTACTTCTTTACTCACTCCAAAGATTCCACAAGAAGCCATAGTGGAAGATTAAAGAGACATATGGTGTGAAATGACCTGAACCCAACACAAGAGCTTCCTACTTGATAAGAATTAACAGGTGAAATGTTTTGACTGGAATGCTCAGATCTAGTGTACCCAAATTCAAATATCTTTTAAATTATTGAAATTCATTAGTTTAAATGTTTATTGCATTTCATGAGTGTAGGGACAATCTGCTGCAAGTCATGTATGAGTATAGGATCTACTTCGTAACTCTCACAACTCCGTTCTCCTGCTACAAACAAATGCTCTTCAAGATCCAAAAGGAATGAGTTACAGCCTCAACAATAGCAGAATACTGTGGATGAAAATATCCACTTCTTTTCTCTCTCCATGGATGCTGTTTGACCTACTGAGTGTTTTCATTATTTCAGTAGTATGTTGCCAGCAGTAGCATTCTCATCAATCTCTGGCTTCAACTCCAGGACTTGAGCACATAGATAGCTTAGCACCTCCGTGCAGTACTAAAGGTGTGCAGCACAGTTACGGGTGTCATCTTTTGGAGGTGATGGATTAGACTAAGGTCTTATCTGCCTGTTCAGTTGGATGTAAGAGATCTTATCAAACTATTTGAAGGTGACAGGATATTCTTCTGATATGCTGATCAATATTCATCCCTCAGCATCTCAAACATTTCATTCTATCTGCTTGTTATTCATGTGATCTTGCTCTGCATAAACTGGCAGTAACACTTGCCTACTAAACAATAGCAATGCATTAGCTCTGAAGCACTGCAGGATTCCTTAAGGATGTGAAAAGTCTTTTATAAATGCAGCTTTTTTAAAAAGGAAGTTATATCTTGTGGTCTCATCACCTATTCTAGCATGACATAACATTGCAGGCTTAAGTGTAAATTAATTGTAATCTCATGGTGAAGTTGTTTAAATTGAGGAATAAATTTTAAGAGTCAACTGAAACAACTGGAACAAAATTTTCATGGGTAAATTCCAAATGGTAAACACAAAGGAAAAAAATGTAATTTAAAAGAAAATCACAACTTTCAAGAGAAGTAAAATAATCTGCGGCTAACATAGATGCAATAAGCTTTCAACCTGAATAGTATATTAATGACTGTAGCAGATTTTTTGTTGAATGAAGGGATTATGAACAAATTAAATTAATTATATCATATTCCACCATGATACCCAATGGATCATTCATGTTGGTGATTGTAAATCGTAGCAAGATTCCACCTTACCCCTGTTGATCCTCAAAATAAAGTCAGGATTTTCTTTAATTTATAGTGGAGATTGTTCAGCTCTTATTGATCTGAATGGGTTGAAGTGAGCCACGAAGGACTATGGTACAGTAAATATGCTCTATGCATTCTCAAAGGTCAAAAGTGAAATGTGTTCTTGTCAGGCCCAATAGAGTCCTGGGGATACATGTCCACCATACAGGCCTCTCCGCTGATCAAGGAAATATTGGTTAGCTGCCTGCAAAGAGCTGTGCAAAATTGTCAAGGATACAAATTGTTATCAGGAGGGTGCCATGTTTAAGCACCTAGCATGCCTTCAAATGTGCTGCTATGACTGCTGTAGTTATCAAAGCCGAGTGTTCCTGGAAATTTTATGTTGATGTATGGCTGCCTTGATTTGATATCTTTCTGGCTGCAAAGTGAATGACTGTGCCAAAGTGCTCAAGTCAATGAAAGATTTGATTGTTTTTATGTCAAAGCATTTTGAGGTATGCAAAATATTTTATTTGTTATGTGTTGGTGTTCACTATTTAAATACAAC
Source organism: Carcharodon carcharias (assembly GCF_017639515.1). NCBI lineage: Eukaryota > Metazoa > Chordata > Chondrichthyes > Lamniformes > Lamnidae > Carcharodon > Carcharodon carcharias. Next base: position 17,209,844 of record NC_054492.1, on the reverse strand, counting down.
AAAAATGTAAGGTCATGTGAAACATCAGTCACCAAAATATTGATTATCCTCTACTCTGACTATCGGGACAGCATAATGTGAATTCTCTTTTCAGTTGAAAATGACACTGTGGTGCAAGCCGTGGTTTTAATGTATTAATATTAGGCAATAAAAAGGAAGTCTTCTCTCTTTTTTTTTCCTTATTTGATTTTTGGCTATTCATCAATAATCATTTACCTGACCACCAGGCCCCAGGTTATGTGGTAATTGATCCTGTATTTTGGAGTGCCTTGATATCAGCCAGTCAACCAGTGTTCACATACCAATCGCATGATAAATCAGCCTCTTGCATTTGGAGCCAAAAAGTTTAATGATTGAATGGTTCTTGCAGTGTTTCGTTCCTCTAATCACTAAGGACGTACGCCTGGGGCAGAATTTTACATTGCGCGGGTGGGCCAACCCGACGGGATGTAAAATAGTGCAGGATGACATCGGACAAGCATCCCGACATCACTGGCGCTCGCGCGATATTTCATTCAGCGGGTGCAAGCCTGTGCTGGAGTCGTACCCGCCATTAATTAACAGGCCACTTAAGGCCATTAACAGTGCAATTGACAGGGCAAAACAGGCAGGCAGCCAGCCAACACTTTCAAAAACCTCACCCAAGGGCGGGATAAAAAGGGTCAGCAGCATTGCCGGTGTGAGTAATGAGGAGTTTGGCAGATAGTCTGTTGCTGGCGACCTGTTGGTACTTAGCAGCTTCATCTCTGTTTGCAGCTTCATTCTTACCATTCCCAGGCTTCATTTCAGATCTCCTTGGTATCTGCAAGACCCCCAGAGGATTCAGACCGTGTGGACCCTTCCAGGTATCAGACAGCCTTCCCTTACCCTGGTAATGGGGATTGTGGTCTCTGCCGGTGGCACCTCCTCTGAGGTGGGAGAGAGGGGCAGATGGGTGAGGAGACCAGTTGTCCCAATGTCTGAGATGCAATGCCAAAGGAGGATCCGCCTCTCAAGAGAGCCCGTGACCTCCATTTGTCAGATGACTGGGCCTGAGATCAGCTCTGACTGTGTGGGTGGATACCCCATGCCAGTGGCTCTTTAGGTCACAGCGACCCTCAACTTCTATGCCTCCGAGTTTTTCCAGGGGTCAGTGAGGGATCTGGGTGGTGTCTCCCAATCAGCTGTCCACAGTTGTGTCAAGCTGGTGACAAAAGCTCTGTTCGGATGGGTACTGACCTTTACTATGCAGATATGGCCAGGCAGGCTGCACTCTCCACAATCTGGCATTGGAAAGGGGCGACCCAGTGGAGGAAGAAGATCTTGACACTGCTGCACAGGCAACAGATGATGAGTCCAGCAGTGAGTCCGAGGACGAGCATGGTGAGCAGAACGCTGAGGGTATAGACGCTGACCTGGGTAAATTTCAGGGAGGCAGGGACACCTGGGGCGCTTTGATCCAATGCTCCTTCAGCTAGACTACCAAATGAGAACCACCACCACATGCCAGGGCTGCAGGCTCCATATTCGATCCCTGACAGGACCAGCTTCTTGGTCAGCAACATACACCGTGCGCCACTGTAATAAAATTTCAGGAGATACATCTCCATCATAACATCATGGCTGACCCTGCACCTACACAACACATGAAGCATACAGAGGCCAGTTGCACAAAATAACATCTCATTTACTTGTGAATGTGAAACATTTCAGAAATTAACGTTAACCAGTGTTTTCCATCACACCATTAAAAAAAGAAAAAAAAAATACGGGAACTAAATATCACCCATAATAATATAAAAACAAAAAAACTGCGGATGCTGGGAATCCAAAACAAAAACAGAATTACCTGGAAAAACTCAGTAGGTCTGGCAGCATCGGCTGAGAAGAAAAGAGTTGACGTTTCGAGTCCTCATGACCCTTCGACAGAAGGGTCATGAGGACTCGAAACATCAACTCTTTTCTTCTCCGCCGATGCTGCCAGACCTAGTGAGTTTTTCCAGGTAATTCTGTTTTTGTTTTGGATCACCCATAATAAGCCCGTGTTGTGCTTAAGGTGCTTCAAATTTTCGCTTGCGGGTGCTACGTCTAGGTTCTCCCCCCTCACTGGCACCGGCATTGGAGACAGCCGGCCCACTCTGCTGTCTTGCTGGCTTTGATGACTTTGGCAGGCTTCCTCTGACCCATGGAGCCTGTGTTCCTCACCTGGGAGGGAGCAGCCAGTGCCGCAGCAAGGCACTCACCGCCTCTGCCTGCACCTTAAGCAAGTGTGAAGTGCCCTCACCAATGTGCACCAAAATACTAGCTGCCGAACTAAAGCCCCCTGAGGTGGCTGGTATCTGCGCTGGTGCCTGCTTCAGAGAGCGGGTGTGACGCAGGTGCAACAGAAGCTCCGAGGTCCTCTAGTGTCAGGGGTCCGCAGAGAGAATGTCTGCTGGCGAACCTGAAAGGGAGAAGAAGGACATGTCATTAGTTTAAGTCATCAGACTGTCACTGTGCATGCCAGGCACCCTGGTGAGACAATGGAGATCTGCATAATGGTGCCATCGTCTTTCAATGACCAATATGGACTCCAGATTTCAGGATCCCATCAATGAAGACACTACACAAGAATGGTTGCACAATCCAAAACTCTCACCTCTCTGCACTGTGCTCTTACCTTCATCTGGCACCCCCACCTCTCCATGCCCAGTTGCACATAGAGCATGTCGGCTCTCGAGCTCCAGAGCATCTCGCTCGAACCTGCTAAGCAGCAGCAGATTGGACGGGTCTGCACCTGTACATGACCTCTCTGCTTGGTTATGGTTTGTCTTCTCCTGAAAGGAGAGAGGAGCATTGATTAGCCCACTCTCTACCAGCAGTGCCACTGCAGCCTGGCCAACCCCACGTGAGGAACACCTTGCAGGGCACATCCGACCCACAAGGCACTCAGTCCTTTGGCCAGCTCCGGCATCATTGACACCCCAGAGGTCCATGGTGGGGGGATGGCGACGGCCACACCTGAACACTTCTGTACTCTGACCCATGCCAACACAGTACTCACTCTTCCTGAGCGCAACAGGTCATTGAAGTGCTTCCGGCACTGCACCCATGTGTGCCGCACCAGGTCATTGCTGCAACTGCCTCCCAAGCCCTCTTGGTGAGGTGCGGTGGCCTTCTCCTCCCATCTCTGGGAACAAGGGTGTCCCCCCTGGCAGCCACCTCCTCCAGGAGGACAGCGAGGCACTTGTCGGAAAAGTGAGGTGGGGTGGGGGGGCAGAGTGGTGACCTGACCTGCCCTCCCACCTGCCGTGACCAGCCTCACTCGACTCCATTGCAAAAGCTGAAAATGCGTCCTTACATGGTAGCCATCCAGGGACTGCCTGGGCCATTTTTAAACCAGCCGCTGAGTCGCCATTGGACCCAGCAGCCAACAGGTCCCCACCCCCACCTGCCCTTTCCCTGCCGGTGCGGAGCCGTGTTTCACACTGGGTGGGCCTGATTTCTTGAAAAAAATATTCCTTGATATATTTGAGAAGTTAAAGTTTTCATAATAAAGCTGAAAAAGGTTTATCACAAATCCTGAGCATTTAATCCAAGTGTCTAGTCCACCACTGGTGAGTAACCTAATTTTAAGTAACTGAAAATATCTTTAAAGAGCTAAACAGAACCATTTACTAGTTTCATTGGTGTATGACGGTCAGTTTTGTGGAAAGCTAAAAAGATATAATCTAAAGATTTTAAAAAGCTTAAACTAGTGTTCTTGTAGTCCCAAAAATCCACTTATCTTTGAGAGCCTTCTTAAATGCCCGCAAATGGGTGCAATGAGAAACTTGCAATGATGATGAAGTTGAGCTGGTTGTGGCCATTTTTGTGGACAGCGCCAGTTATTCAAGCAAGGTCTTTTAAACTAGTACAAACGATTGGGAAAACGAGGTGAGTGCTGGGCAGAATTTGTGGTTCAAATTCCGCAGTCTTTTGCGTGGGTTTGGACAAATTGCACCAATAAAACCAGAGCAACAGAGCATTGACTTATAACCCTAAACTTTAATTCGGAGAATTAGAATGCTGTCAACATAATGAAGACATTTCTCTTTTTGCGACCAATTAAAATTGATCAAAATCATCGTTAGCATTTTCTACACCCCATAATGAACTGATTTTTGTTTTGAGGAGAATGACTATTGTCACGATTTCTTTTCAGTCCAATTGAAGAATTTAGCGAAAGGCCTGGTTTGTTCACAGTAATTGCTTTTTTCTGTTTTATTATTGCTGAGCACGGAAAGTGGCAAAAGATCCTTTAACATATGAGAGAGGATCTTAGCCCTCAGTATATAAAGATATCAGATGAGAAGCCTTTCTATAAATCAGAGAGCCATATCATTATACAACTTGTCTCACTGCCAAAACTGAAGGGCAAACTAGGCCAAGGCTAGGAAAGCAGATACTCAAAGTATTACAGTTAAATGTGGCAGCCTGACCTTACTCTGATATGCTTGATTGTCTGATGCCATGGTCATGACTGACTCATTCCATATTTTATCTGCTGGGAGATATTCTGGCTCGTGTCCATTTATACAGGGTGTTCTGTGCAGTAGCCATCTTCAGGAACGTTCCACATTAGCATTCTACTAAATTTATCATCATATTAATGGGCATTGGCTGTCAGCACCAACATCTATCATTTGTCAACCTATAAAGGTGTACTTTATTTTGATCCCCATAGTATAGAACCTTCTGTCACTATAATGCATAGTAGCTGGGGACCAGGATCAAAATAATACAGGAAGGGTGGACCTTTCTAAGATGGGATTTTTAATTCTTTTATTTTATGTCACTCATTCAGTCACCCTGCAAGCCCTCAAACAGGAGATCACACCTATTTGTATCTTTAGGAACCCCACCATCATTGGTACGACAAGGCCCAACTTGCCTTAGATAAAGGCAAAATACTGTGGATGCTGGAAAGCTGAAACAAAAACAAAAAATGCTGGAAAAGCTCAGCAGGTCTGACAGCATCTGTGGAGAGAAAGACAGAGTTAAAGTTTTGAGTCCATATGACTCTGAAGAAGAGCCATATGGACCCAACTTGCCTTGTCGCTTGTCACTCTGCGGTGTACATTAGAAATGGCTTTATAATGCTTACAGTCCGGTGAGATGAACAACTCACTGCTATAAAAATAAAAAACAAAAACAGAATTACCTGGAAAAACTCAGCAGGTCTGGCAGCATCAGCGGAGAAGAAAAGAGTTGACATTTCGAGTCCTCATGACCCTTCAACAGACCCTTCAGCTCACTGCTATATATCAATTTTTATGTAATGAAACATCCCAAGGTGTTTTACAAGCAGGACACCAGGCAGCAGGTAGGAAATAGTTTAGGAAAATAACCTGAAAATGAATTCAGGATAGGCAACTCCTGATGACACTTCTGAAAATGTGAAGAACAAAGTGAAGAGATTTAAGAATTCTTCAAAAACGCAAGGGAACAGTGGTTGAAAGTACTGCCACCAATAATGGAGCATAAGGGGGTGATGAACAGTTGTGCATTGAAGAGTGAAGTTCATAGAAATTGGAGCCTTGAAGGTGAGGACAAGGACTTTGAACTCAACTGAGAGACAGAGACGCTGTAAAGCTTAGCATGAATATTAGTAATAGTTATTGGGGACCTAGTGTGGGCTAGAGTTATTTATTTATTCTTTCATGGGATATGGGTGTCACTGGCTAGGCCACACCTTGCTTTTCACATCTTGAGAAGTGTCCCTGGAGTTCTGAATGAGTTGTTTGCAGAGTGAAGCCACGAGGAACCGTCCTTTTCTTCAATTTTGCTTTTGCTTTCTCTTTATTACATCCCAGCTGAGAAGTGGGTTGGACAATTGATCCCAAACCTTTAGCAACACAACAACAGTAATGACTTGCTTTTATATAATTGTTGTGAAGTAGAAAAAAAATCCCAAGATGCTTCATAGACTGGTGAGCAAAACAGATGTTGAGCCACCAAAGGAAGGGCTAGGAATGGAACCCAATAGCTTTGTTAAAGAGCTGGAGAGTCTTAAAGAAGGAAAGCATGGTGACAAGGATTGCAGTGAAAATGACCCTGCTATCTGAAGGCATGGCCACTAAAGGAGGGATGAGGAAAGAACAAAAGACTGGAGTCAGATCAGGACCCGCTACATGAAGTGGGGAGCTATGAGGCGGCAGGAGCTTATAGAAGTTTATGACTTCATTGAAGAATAACCCACTGCTTAATGATGCACAAATTGACTTGCATTATGTCTGCTTTTTTTTTAACTCGTACCTTCATTTAATAGCTCATTTTCCTGAAAAGTGTGCCTCTCAAAATGGCCTAGCAGAACCTGGTCAGAACCTAAGGAATCATAGGCGCCAAATAGCTTTTCTCTGCACCTAAGACAGTAGCCCTTTCTTCCTCTCCCACTTCACCCTTCCATTGGTGGATGCCTCAGTCCCAATTCCTGCACTTTTGTTCCACCACCCTCTCCTTCTTTAGTCTTTCACCGTATGGCATGAAGGATTAGCACATCAATGATCCACTCTGCAATTAACACATCAATAACATACCTCTTCAAAAAGATAACCTTGTAATATCTAAATTTGTGTTGAAACTCTAACCACAGACAGTAACTGCTTTTGTGTCAAGCTTCATCATTTCATGAAGCTATAGCACAACAAAGAAAATGGTACTATCAAAACACAGGAAAAACTTGTTTTTTTCTATTTGTCAATGCTTACATTTAGCTGTTGGATCCAAATCAAAATGATTTGATCTAGATTGAAACTTTCAGAAATACACAACTTAATTTTCTTAATGCTTTCATATTATTGGTATATTTAGCTTATATGTTTCTTGACTACAATATTTGCACATTGTTTAACCTGCTATTCAAACTCCTTGACTTGAAAGCAGATAGAAGAATTAAGGGGAACAATTTTCTCAGTGCAATTTTCTTTAGAAACGTTTCTGATTGCACAACACTTGGTATCTTGAAGAAATTGTCCCCAACAGGTCTGAATCATATTTTGAGGGCCTGAAGTAGGCTGGTAGTGAATTGGCAGCCAACCTTTCACTGTGTCAGTTTTCAGTTTGCATTGTCTTGGAAAATATTGCCAAGATGTTTAATTTCAAGCCAAATAAAGACGCTAGTGAGACTAGAAACGTATTTCCCAAAAGAGTTTGATATCACTCTGTGAACTTAGTGGAAAGAAGAACAGCTGCAGTGAAAATCAGCTGTTATTCACCACGAGCCCATTTTGCATTACTGGCATAGTCCCATTTAACTGCCAGAGTATACATTGACCAGTTACAGCACTTCTCAGCCAATCTGAAGGCTGCTTTGTCCTCACCCATAACCCATTGACACTTTGCTGATTTATTTAAAAGGGTGAATTAGGAATTTCCGAGAATGCAGCTGAGCTGTTAAAGATTTGTGGCACTTAAAGAAATTGTGTGTGACAGTTTACAGGCATAAATAGTTACCTATTTATCTACATCAATAACTGACAATTAGACCATCTATTTGGCTACAAATTTTTACCTGTCATTGCATGTATTATTTTTGCAATTATGCCAGGTAGCATGTCTCAGGAAGTGCAGCCTCAGGGTACTGTAATATTTTCTATAATTGTTTCATAGAAAATGCGCAAAAATAAAAGGATTTCAATTGCATGCCTATATTAAATGGAGTAAGGTAAATACTTCTTGTGTTCCTTAACAGCAACATGTATACTTGAGTAATTCAGAAGGACTAAATTAAAAGTGATTTGTTCTAAAATGATATTTTTCACGGTCCCCTTGTCATTCCAGCCTAGAATCTATAATTGCTGATACCAGTGGCAAAACCTTACGCACTCAGTGGGCATTTTCTGTCTAACCATTTAACAAAGATATTAACTGGTTGTTTTAAAAGGTTAATACCTCTGCAGAAACAGCAGAGGAATATTTTACCAATCTGTTATGGGTTTGCTACTAACTTCACCAACAGTAGCTTCGAGCCCTGGATGGTGAGGGATGGAGCGCTGTAAGCATGTGTAATTAAAGCTGCATATGTATAATCCTCATGTGCAAGTTGGAAAGGTGAGAAGTTTCTTTTCATTAGCCTTCTCCCTACAACCCACATCCCCCCCTTTCTGATTTGTGACCTTTCTGAGTTTTTGCCTTAACCATATTGGTGCATATATAAGCTTTGCCAGCCTTTGAATCTCTCCCGCTGCATTTCTTGATCTCAGCCATGTAATGGGTTATGTTAATGGAAACTAGAAGAACTTTACTGTTTTTCAAATGTCAAGTCAGATTGGCAGGAGATAACTGTGGGCTGATCATTTGAAAGAGCACTAGAGCACTTCAAAGGAGGAATAGGGCTAATTTTAAAAAGTTCTGCTAAACTCCAATTGATTTTTAGGAGGATTATACCACAGCAAGCTGGTAAACAATATCAATGCTTTAAAAAGGACACAATCAGAAAGACAGCAGAAACAGAACTTACTCTTTGACTTTGAGGTTAATCCATAATGCCTAAAATTTAAAGTTGTCATCCTTGTGTTCAAATCCCTCTATGGGCATGCCCCTCTCTTCCAGCCCCTCAACCCTCCAAGATATTTGTGCTTCTCCAACTTTGGACTCTTGCACTTCTCTGATTTGGGTTGTTTGACCTTTGGTGGCTGTGCCTTCAGTTGCTGGGGGCCTAAGCTCTGGAACTTTCTCCTAAGGCTTTCTTCTTCTTTACTGCTTTCTCCTCCTTTAAAATGCTCCTTCAAACCTACCTCCATGACAAAGCATTTCATTACCTGTCCTAATATCTCCTGATGTGGCTCAGTGCCAAATTTTGTCTCATGATGGCCCTGTAAAGCAGCTTGGAACATTTGAATATGTTAAAGGGGCTATATAAATGCAAGTTGCTATTGACAATAGCACTGATATTGGAAATCAAAGGTTGACATTGGGGGGATTGAGGTAAGGGGTTTCAAGAGAAAATGAAGCGCTTAATGTATGTAGAGAAGGAAAAGATTAAGTGGCTAAAGCGCAATGGAATGGGTTTCTGTCTGTCTCACCGACAGATACAGTATCAAACCGGAGGAAGGCAGAGAGGAAAATCGAGTGGTGAGCATTGCAAAGCTAAACAAATTTCATTTCCATTTAAACAAATAGAGTCAAAATTGTCTGGCCTTTGTTACTGGCATGAAGTTCTCCCCATTAGATTTTCCTATTTGTGCTGTTCCCAGCCTGTGGAGCGATTCTGGAAGGCAGCTCACCACCACCTTCTCAAGGGCAACCAGGGATGGGCAATGAATGCTGGCCCAGCCAACGAAGCCCACATCCTGTGAATGAATTTTTAAAAATCTACCCTAATACAACTGGGGTACTTGCAACATCAATAAAAATACAGATGTTCTACCTTCATAATAAAATTAGGATTTGGTGGCAGCTCCATCCAAGTTTGAAAAATCTTACATCTTTCTATCAATTTTATGCATGAGAAATTTCTATGTCAATATTTATGTTGGAAACTGAGGAGAAATTTTTCTTCCTCCCGTTTCCAGGTGCCAAATTGAAGTGAGCCAACTAAACTCTTAATCATTTGACAGGAGGACCAGTCCACTTTCAGAGGGTACAAAAATAATCAGCTTAGGTTTGTCCCAAGCTCAGTTGACTGCACAAAAAAATGTGTCCAACATTGGAGATTCACTGCTTTACTTAATTCCAACCAGCAGCTTTCACATTTGCAATCTTCGTTCCAGCATTGAATTGGTTGCAATATCTCTCCATGCAGCTTGTACCTCTGTTTTTGCCCCACATAGGCCCACCCTTATTAGGTGCAATTCCTGACATAACAGCATCTTGGATTCCTCAGCATGAAAGGGAACAGTATTGCTCAAATGTTTCCCACTTGCCATTGTGAACAATTCATCCGTTTTACTGCCAACACCACAACGTCTTCCTTATGGTGAGTAGCAGCTCTTTTTACAGCTGCTGCCTCATAAGATTACGTGCTCTCCAAGTGCGCTATGGACCTTGGGAACTAAGCAGGCTTTCCTTGTCCCAATATCGTATTCAAATTATTTAGGATGGGCAGGAGGTGAACTGCCCAAAAGAAAATCAGAGTTAGATAGGGCAACTGTTGCCTGATTCACAAGATTGGAGCCTATAATGTTAATTTCTATGCAGTGCACAGTGCTGCTGGTGGGAAGGAGCAAAGGGAACACCTTCATAACCAGGGGCAGAATTTTTCCCTTGTCGGGCGGGTGGATCTGGGATTGGCCGCGCAACATTCCGTGGCCCGCGATCGAGCCCTGACCGCGATTTCATACTGGCTGGCCAATCAACGAGAAGCTCAGCACTTCCGCTGGGAGGAGCAGGGCGCTGAAGCGCTCAGTGAAAGATCCCTAAGGGCACAGAGCTACCTCAGGGGGCTGAAGATTTTCAATCTGAAAAATAAAGATTTTACATATGAGGTAAACGTGTCCCCCACAAGTGACTCTGTCACGCAAACAGGGACACGTAAAAAAGGACTTTGAAAATTTTTTAATTGTTTTTTTGAGTAAGCGTTGCAAATCTCATCCCGCCCACGGATGAGGTTTTGTTAAAAATGCAAAGGCCGCCTGGCCTATTCGCCCGCCCACCAACTGAACAGTCGAGCAGGCAGTGAAAAATCCAACTTTATTAATTACTCAAGGGCCATAATAGGCCTCTTAACTGCCACCTCTCGTGTGCACCCACCGACCGAAAGATGGCAAGAATGCGCGATGATGTTGGCACGCTCGCCTGATGCCATCGGGCATTGTTTACTCCTGTTCAGGTCAGGCACGCGCCCACCCGACAAGGGAAAAATTCTGCCCCAGGAGAACAATTGTTAGTGAATTTGGAAAGATACTTCACTATCTTTCCAGCAAAGGCAAACATTCTGCCAGTAAAGTTGTTGTTAATAAAATATACACCTCCTTTATTTCAACACTATTCCAAGTAACAACAGTATAATTTTTACCCCCTTAAGATGTCAATGGTAAAAACTGGAATCATTCTCATATATGATCAGCCCCTTTATTGGTGCATATCAGTGCAACATTTTAAACATTATCCAATTATTATTTTAGCACTGTACAAACTGTAGAGGAAAATCTCATGGTTCAGGCTTTGCAAAGTAATAAACTTTTATTTTTATATGAAGCACCATCCAGTGGCACAGAAAATCTCGGACTTTTTTTCTCTCTCAAGGGTGGCTCACTGATGCCTCAGTTTACAGCCACAGTAACTTAAACTTTCAACTCGCCTGGCATTTATGCAGAGACACAGTCCTTACACAGCAATAAAAGGTGGCAAGGTGATAAATTACCACTCTCGGCTTACATTGATCACTTTATGTTCCCTGCACTTGATGCGACAATTGTACAGTCACTCAGAATAGACTTTAATGGGACAGGAGCTGAAAACCATCAGGTTGAACTACTTGTGATAATTAAAATGCACAGAGTTGGAAAAAACAAAGAGGTGAGCCTGGTACTTTGTGGGCTAATTGCTCATCTGTCATCAAGTAACAGTTACAAGACCTTCTTTCTCCAACTTCTTCCAAATGAAGGCAGCCCCTCCTGGCAATAATACGTCGATTGTGTAAAGAGCCAAAATCAAATTGACCCTAAGTATTAGTTGGTGCATGCTGCACAGATGATATACTTGGAGAATAATTGCTTCTGCCACAAAGAATAATGCCACTTTATGGTAGAATGGAGAAAGAGAGTCACCTGCAATGGGGCCTGCATGCACTTGGAAGTGTTTCCTTAAAGTGACAGCATTTCTTTCAGTTGTCTTAAATAGATAACATAGGGGTTGACCATTATAAAATAACAGTACTGCTAGGGGTGTCAAGCTTTGAAATGTTTTGTACTGCTTTAAACTGAATTTAATTTGTTGTACTATTTCTGAGGACCCCACAGATAAAGGAAAAGCTGTAGTGTAGTATTTTCAAGCTCTTACATTATACATATAGAGATTTATGTGCCTGTGTGTGTTTTGAAAGCATAAGCTATTTACTTGTGGAGCTGCAACATCCTGTGTTTGTGCAATTTTCTGCTATTTTACCACACACTGAATCTTTGTAGGCTTGTGCTACTTTCAAAATACAGTTTCACAGACTCATTCCCTAGTCCCAGCTGCAGGCATTTTTTTTCAGATTGCTGCATTAGTGTTCACTTGGGAGTGTCAGGGATTAGTAGCCAGGTGGTGTTCAGAGGCTCTGTGAACCCATAGATCAGCAAATTGTAGCAACTAGAATTCCACTCAATTGCTTCAGGCTCCTGATAACTATCTGCAAAAAATGTCAAAAACCACAGAGCACTGACACTGATTACATTTCAGACAACACAGCTCTACCATCGTTAACATGCGAACGAAAGCAAAATGGGCAATCTTAGGAAGCCCCGGAGAGAAGATGTTCTACCCCAAATTCATGTACAGGGGCAGGCAATTGCCTGTGTGATCTAGAGATGTCAGCTCAGTAGATAGGCAGTATTGGACCTTCTTAACAAGCACAAGGGATTCTGTGAGTTCAGGTCTGCCTGCAGTCAGACTCTGCTGGTGTATATAAAATTCACATGAGGATTTGATGTCTTATCTCTGACTTCCCTCTGAGATCTGCTGGCATCATTTATGAGTCCCTGGCATGATATATGTCTGAACAAACGGCTGTTCTTATTGTTAAAGCTTCTGATTCCTATGAACAATCAAATAGCGGCAGCAAGTCAAATATGAGTTCAACTAGTATTCAGATTTGACTTGAATGGTGAGCGTTGAGCACGAGATCAAAGTTGTCTCCAAGAAGCTAGCTTCCACTTTTATTCCAAGCAATGTTTCCTCCCCCATAAGAATTTTTAATTGGCTATTAAGCCCAAATCTGACCAAAATCAAATATGTTCATAGGCCTGTTGAAGTTGTCTCATTGCCAATAAAATCATGTTATCTGATAAATCTTTCTGTTTACCTCTAACTTCTAAACTCTTTCTCTCTGTTATCACTAGCTTTCTTGTCCAGCTTTGTCAACTTTTTCTCATTTTCTCTTTTTGGGTACCGATTATGAAACATCCCAAAGGTGCTTTACCAAGAAGGGTAGTGACAGGAGATAAGATATCAATGAGAAAAAATCCCTAAAAACATAGGTAAACAGGTACCTTCTGAGGATACTTTATAAAATGGGAAGAGGAAAGCAAGGAGGTTTAGGAAGGATTTTTGAGATTACCATAAGACCATAAGACATAGGAGCAGAAATTAGGCCAATCGGCCCATCGAGTCTGCTCCGCCATTCAATCATGGCTGATAAGTTTCTCAACCCCATTCTCCCGCCTTCTCCCCGTAACCTTAGATCCCCTTACCAATCAAGAACCTATCTATCTCGGTCTTAAATATACTCAATGACCAGGCCTCCACAGCCTTCTGTGGCAATAAATTCCATAGATTCACCACTCTCTAGCTAAATAATTTTCTCCTCATCTCTGTTCTAAAAGGTCTTCCCTTTACTCTGAGGCTGGGCCCTCGGGTCCTAGTCTCTCCTACAAATGGAAACATCTTCCCCACGTCCACTATATCCAGGCCTTTCAGTATTCTGTAAGTTTCAATCAGACAGCCCCTCATCCTTCTAAACTTCATCGAGTATAGACCCAGAGTCATCAAACGTTCCTCATATGTTAAGCCTTTCATTCCTGGGATCATTCTCATGAACATTCTCTCGACCCTCTCCAGGGCCAGCACATCCTTCCTGAGATACGGGGCCCAAAATTGCTCACAATATTCTAAATGTGGTCTGACCAGAGCCTTATAAAGCCTCAGCAGCACATCTTTGCTTTTATATTCTAGTCCTCTCAAAATAAATGCCAACATTGCATTTGCCTTCCTAACTACCGACTCAACCTGCAAGTTAACCTTAAGAGAATTCTGGACTAACCCCAGTCTATCCAATCTCTCCTCATAACTAAAACTCTCCAGCCCAGGCAACATCCTGGTAAATCTCTTCTGCATTTTAACCAGTGTAATCACATCCTTCCTATAATGGGGGTTCCAGAACTGCACTCAATACTCTAGCTGTAGCCTAACCAACGTGTTATGCAATTCCAGCATAACCTCCCTGCTCTTATATTCTATGCCTCGGCTAATAAAAGCAAGTATCCCATATGCCTTCTTAATCACCTTGTCTACCTGTCCTGCTACCTTAAGGTGGGCATACACACCAAGGCCCCTCTAATCCTCAGTACTTCCCAAGGCCCCACCATTCATTGTGTATTCCCATGCCTTGTTTATCTTGCCCAAGTGCATAACTTCACACTTATCTGGATTAAATTCCATTTGCCACTGATCAGCCCATCTGACCAGCCTGTCTATATCCTCCTGTAATTTATGGCTATCCTCCTCACTATTTACCACTCCAGCAATTTTCATGTCATCCGCAAACTTACTGATCAACCCTTCTACATTCAAGTCTAAATCATTTATATATACCTCAAACAGCAAGGGACCCAACACCGATCCCTGGAACCCCACAGGCATCCAGTCTCAAAAACACCCCTTGACCATCACCCTCTGCTTTCTGCCACTCAGCCAATTCTGGATCCAATTTGCCAAATTGCCTTGGATTCCTTCGTTATCAGTCTCCCATGCGGGACCTTAACAAAAGCCTTGCTGAAGTCCAAGTAGACTACATCAAATGCATTACCCTCATCTACACTCCTGGTCACCTCTTCAAAAAATTCAGTCAAATTGGTCCCCTTAACAAAACCATGCTGACTGTCCTTGATTAATCCTTGCCTCTCCAAGTGTAGATCAATTCTGTCCCTCAGAATTGCTTCCAATAGTTTCTCCACCACTGAGGTTAGACTGACTGGCCTGTAGTTCCCTGGTTTATCCCTTCTTCCCTTCTTGAATAACAGTATCACATTGGCTGTCCTCCAGTCCTCTGACACTTCTCCTGTGGCCAGAGAGGTATTGAAAATTATTTCCAGCACCCCTGCTATCTCCTCCCTTGCCTCACTCAACAGCCTGGGATACATTTCATCCGGGCCTGGACATTTATCTACTTTTAAGCTTGCCAGACTACTTAGAACCTCTCCCTTTCTATGCTAATTTTTAAAACTATATCACAGTCTTTCTGCCTGAGGTCCATACCAACATCGTCCCTCTCACTTGTGAACACCGACACAAAGTATTCATTTAGAACCCTACCTACATCTTCCAGCTTCACTGTGGTCCTTAATGGGCCCTACTCTTTCCCTAGTTGTCCCATTACTCTTAATGTACTTGTAAAATAACTTTGGATTTTCCTTTATTTTACCTGCCAAGTAGCATTCTTGTAGCCACAATCAAGAGTCCTGAAGTATGTATTACCTATCTGGTGTGAGAAGGATAACATCAAAGTAGAAGATCAGGCTGGAGTCGCTTGCCCAAACTGAAGTTTTTATATAGTAATGCATGGAGTATATGAAATAGAATGAGTGAATTAAAGGCTCAGTTACAGCTTTGAGAGTGAGACATGGTGGCCATTACTGGGATAGGGCTGCAAGTTTATCATGAGTGGTTGTTCAATATTCCAGCTTACAAGATATTTAGAAAGGCTATAGACACCAGAAGATGAGGAAGGGGAGTCATATAGGTTAAAGATACTGTTACAACATTAGTAAGAGAAGATAAAGGTAAGGTAAGGAAAACAATCAGTTAAAATTGAGGAATAAAAGATGACTTAAAACTGTAATAGATGTTGTCCAAAGGTTTCCAGATAGCAGAAATACATGTATTAATGTATTAATTTAGAGATCGGAGATGCTTGAGTAAAAAAAGAGCTGATTTAAAAGGGGAGAATTTAATTTTTATATAGATCGGGAAGAAGAGAGTAGCTCAACTCAGAAGGCAGAGAATTTATTTTGTACATTCAAAATTCAACAAGCGGGTAGGACATACTAGACTTAGTAATGAGTAATGTGACAGACTTAGTTAAAAACTTAGTTAAAAACCTAACAGTACAGAAATATTTAGCTAACAGTGATCATAATATGATAAAATTCAATGTTAGGTTTGAAAAGGAGAAAGGCTCGAGGGGCCAAATGGTCTACTCCTATTCCTATTTCTTATATATGCTCTTATGTATGAAAGCTAACACTGTTACTAAAATTCTAGAATTTGGTAAGGTTACTTTTAATGGGGGAGATTTTGTGGCACAGTGAGTTATGTCCCTGTCTCTGAGCCATAAGTTCCAGGCTCGAGTCCCACCACAGGAACTGATGGCTAAGGAAGGTGTGTTGGACCCTCTCCTATCACTGTTCAAAAAACTCCAGATTACAACATGTATGTAAAGGTGCACGTTGCCATAGCAGCTTTGACTCCCTGAGTGATCTGTAAGAGATAAACATTACACCACCTTTAATAGGATTAGACAGAGACTGAAGACAGCAAACTACCTAAACTGTTACTGGGTGGTGTTCAAAAATTAATTCAGCTTAATTCAGAGCCAGTATTTACCCTGAAGGATCAAGAGCTGCAATTACCAATAAAGCAACATGGTTGATGAAAATGTGAAAGATAACAAATAGCTAAAGAAAAGAGCATACAAAAGTGCAAAGAATAATGTTGGTCCAGGGGATTGGAAAAGATATAAAGAACAGCATCATCAAGCTACCTCAAGTATACAGCACACAAACAGATCATTTTGTCCAACCGGTCTGTGCTGGCTTTTATGTTCCACTTGAGCCTCCTCCCACTCTACATCTTATCCTATTAGCACATCTTTCTATTCCTTTCACTTAAATGCATCTATGCTATTTGCCTCAGCTATTACATATGGCTGTGAATTCCACATTCTTACCACTTTCTGCACTTAAAAAATTCTCCTGGATCCCCTATTGGATTTATTTGTTACATCTTTAGTTTTGGATTCCCCACAAGTGGAAACATTTTCTTCACATTTAGCCCATCAAACCTTTTCTTTTTCAAAGACTTCAATCAGATCATCCCTCAGCCTTCTCTTTTTCCAGAGAAGACAGCAACAAGCTCTTCAATCTTTCCTCTCTGTTCTGGTATCATCCTTGTGAATCTTTTTTTTTGCACCATCCCCAATGCCAATTCCAAGTGTGGGGAACCAAAGTTTGATACAAGTTTAACATACTTCTCTGCTTTTCAGTCATATCCCTCCAGGAATGAATGAACCTTAGTTTTGTTTTTGATGGCCAGAGAACAGTGACTGACAACACTGTCATTGAAGGCTTGAGTGGAAGGAGCTTTTGTCTGGTAAATTATTGTAAGAAGAGCAAAGATCACATATGATAGCGGAATCCATGGAGAGGTTTGAGGAAGAGGCTGAGAATCCTGAGTGTCAGAATGGCACTAGCAGTCATCCAGGATAAGGTTTTTGTTTTATTCTTTCACAGGAAATAGGCATCACTGGCAAGGTGAGCATTTTTGCCCTTGAACTGAGTGGCCTGCTGGGCCATTTCCAAGGGGAGTTAAAGGTCAATTGCATTGCTGCAGGTCTGGGGTCCCTTGTAGACCAGACCAGGTAAGTATGACAGATTTCCTTCCCTAAAGGGCATTAGTGAACCAAATAGGTTTCTGTTTACAACAATTGATGGTAGTTTCATGGCACCATTTCTGAGACTAGCTTTATATTCCAGATTTTTATTTATTAATTAAATTTAAATTCCACCAGCTGTCACGGTGGGATATGAACCCATATCCCAAGGCATTGGACCCTGGTTTTCTTGCCCAGTGACATTATGACTACACCACCATCGCCCCTAGTGGTGATGGATGTCTTTGGGCGATATAAGGTTTGCTCCACAGAATTAAGGATGAATTTGTGGTGTCAACTGAAGCTATAGAAATATCTGATTACACTGTAGCAAAACAACAACACTAACAACCTGCACGTGCGTTGCACTTTTTAACATCCCAAGATCCTTCACAGAGGCATGAACAAAACGGGCATTGAAAGAAAGATTAGGAGAAATGAATAAGAGCTTGACTTTGTGCATTTTAAGAAGGTCTTAACGAAGGAGAGGTAGGTGAGAGTGAAAAGGTTTTGTGGAGGAGTGGAACCAAAGCAGCTGAATGAAGGGCCACTATTGGGGAGGGGTGGGGTGGAGTTGGGGGAGATGACTTATCTTTATTGTCTATAAAGCACAAATCTGTTCAAACCTCTTGTTGACCTGGGGAATTTAATTCTAATCCCAATCAGAGTAAAATATCAAATATCCATTTACCCATGGTCTCGAGCATCATCCTCATCTTCAAGAACACAAAGAGACAATATAATTAAAGGGGACAATTCCAAAAGGGGTGCAGGAGCAGAGGAATTTGGGTGTATATGTGCATAACTTATTGAATGTGGCAGGACAGGTTGAGAGGAGGTTAATAAAGCACTTTAGGCTTTATTAATAGCAGCATAGAATACATGAGCAAGGAGATTATGTTAAACTTTTATAAGACACTACTTTGGCCTCAGTTGGGACTTGGCATCCAGTTCTGGGTCCACACTTTAAGAAAGATGTGAAGGCATTGTAGATAGTGCAGAAAAGATTCACAAGAATGATTCCAGAGATGAGGAACTTCAGTTATGAAGATAGATTGGAGAAGTTAGGGCTGTTTTCCTTGGAGAAAAAAAGGCGCAGAGGGGGTTTGATAGAGGTATTCAAAGTCATGAGGCGTCTGAATAAAGTATATAGGGAGAAACTGTTCCCACTCATGAAAGGATCGAGAATGAGAGGGTACAGGTTTAAAGCACTTGGCAATAAAAGCGAAAGCGACATGAGGAAAAACTTTTTCAAGCAGCAAACGGTAAAGTTCTGGAATGCACTGCCTGAGAGTGTAGTGGAGGAAGGTTCAATCGAAGCATTCGAAAGGGAATGAGACTTATCTAAAAAGGAAGGAAGAATGTGCAAGATTATGGGGAGAAGGCAGGAGAATAGCACTAAAGGTATTACTCATTCAGAGAGCCAGTGCAGATATGATGGGTTGAATGGCCTCCTTCTGCGCTCTAATGATTTTGTGATTCTGTGATTCTCCACCTCAATATTTCCTGCCTCTCTCTGTGAATCTTCCTATTTTATTTCTTTTCAGGATTGGTAGCCATCCCGCTTGTCCTTCCTCCTCACTGCATCCACATTTGTTATTTCAACAGAGCGGCACAGACACAATAAGTCAAGTGGCTTCTTCTGAGCCGTATGATCCTATGGTTATGTTAAATTCAAGGTATGTTATCCTGTTCTAGCATCTATTTTGCTTCAGAATTGATTGCACTTGCACTAATGGCCTTGATTCTTTGGTGCTTCAGTGAAAAAATAACTGAACTCATCTAAGTTTCATGGATTATTAAACATACAACCATATGAATTAAAGGCCCAAATAGGCCATTTGGCCCCTCTAGCCTACTCCGCCATTCAATAAGTTCATGGCTGATCCGATTGTGGCTTCAATACCACTATCCTGCCTACTGCTGACACTCTTTGACTCCCTTGTCAGTCAAGAATCAATCTACTTCTGCCTTAAAAATATTCAATGACTCTGCCTCTAACACTCCCCGGGGAAGAAAATTCCATAGACTGATGATCCCCCTGAGAGAAAAAAATTCTCATCTTCGTCTTAAATGGGAGACCTCTTATCTTTAAACTGTATCCCATATGTTCTAGTCTCTCCCACAAGGGGAAACATCCTTTCAGCATCCACCCTATCAAGCCTCTTCAGGATCTTACATGTTTCAATAAGATCACCTGTCATTCTTCTAAACTCCAATGGATATAGGCCCAACCTGCCCAACCTTTCCTCATAGGATAATCCCCTTATCCCAGGAATCAGTTGAATGAAGCAAGCTATATTTGAATCTATGCCAGATTGATTCAGAATTGTCAATTTTAAAGTAAATTATTTAGTACAGTTGTGCAAGTACGAACAGCTGTAATGCTGGAAAGCACCAAAAATTACATGTTCTCTAGGATTGCTATAACTGGTCAGAGGGGCTGCAATGATCTTTGTTAGTAGTGTACACTTCTGTATTCCAAGGGATTTTATTTGAAATGATAAGGCCTCATATTTGGCAGTGTTATGGCTCTGCCTTCTTAGTAAATATTATTAGACATAAGGTGATGAGAATGGCTAGTTCAGCTCACTCTGAAGTCTTTCAAACACTGGCCCATCCCTTTCAAGCAGTATGTCCTTTCAGATGCATTTTTAATGGTACAATCCATTGCCTTCTTTTCATCTGATTGACTTCTCCAATTTTGCAGTAATTGAATCAAAGGCTGTAAATATGGTGCCAAGAAGAAGCCTGTTGATCAGAAGTTTATTCTATAGGTTGGCCTGGCCCAATACTATGACCCTGTCTACCTGTTAGATGAATACACCTTAATGTGCCACAAGTGAATGTACTTGACAAGGTTGGCTTTTGCCCATCGATGCTGTTACCTGTACTCCTTCATTTATCGCCCTTTGTGATTTTACACAATTTTACAATTATATATGTAACCATGTCAGTTTTCATTCTTTTGGCTCTCCGTTGGTTGGACAGATAGCCTTCGGAGAAAGGTTATGGCTGAGCAAAGCCCAATGACTTTGACGTAACTTCCATCCTCAAAATGGGTGGTGGGAGCCAAGAGGAGGCAGGAAGATGTAAATATAATGTTAAAAGGTTCGTATTTCAGGGGGAGATAGGCTTTCATCACAAATTAACTAAACAAAAATGCTTCCCTAACTGTTGACCCATAACTTCTGATCTCTGGTGGTGGGGTGGGGGTGGGGGTGGCGGGGGGGGTGGGGAGCGCGGGGTGTGTGGTGGTGGCAGTGGCGTCGTTCACAGGGGGTACCCCAGAAGTCCCCATGTCAGGGCTCCATGAGAATTTTCCGGGAAGTTCAAACTGTCGATGGACAATTACCCTGCACTGGGGCACCATCCAATACTCCGATTTAACTCAGAGACTTCGAATGGTTCTGGCTGCCTTAGCAGAACAGTTACCCAGGAAAAGTTAGACGCACTAAAACTGCTTCTAACTCCTGGGTAACTATTCTAATATTCCAGTGACCTCCCCATGCACCCCACCGCCCCCTCCCCGACCTCAATCTCACCTCCCCTACCCCACAATGTACATCTGGCCTTCCCAACTGACCACCCAGCCCCCTCCAGACCCCCTGACCCTCCCATCACTGATCATCCGAATCCCCCCCACCCCCGACACTCCACCACCCTACCCATTTAGCTTACACACTTACCTTCTCCCGGGCTTCTCAAAGTGCAGGAGCTTTTAGCTACCTGCTTTATGGCAGCTAGTGCTGTAAAAAGGGGGCATGGATTTCTTTCCTCCGACTCTGCTGCATTTGACTGAAGGCCTCAGGAACCCATTGCGCTGCACGATCTCGTCGGGCCCAAGTTGGGAGGTTGAGCGCGTAAGGTGTAGCTTCCAACTCAGGTAAGGATAAAGGAGTGGAGGGGCAATCCGACTGTGGTTGCCACTCCTCGAAAGTTATGGCCCCTCGTCATGGGTGTGGCCAAAGGGAATGTTTTGATTGGTAAGTTTAGGCATCACATTTATTGATGGCAGTTTGCTGTTAAGGTAACATTAGAATTCAGCACCGAGTTTCCTGTTGTTTGTGCATAAAGGGAAAACAGATGTTGGAGTTTAAAGATTCAGCACATTCAGTAATGGGTATATAAAAAAACAAAACGCTTCATTAAAATGCTCCAGGACAGGTGTTATCTCAGACTGAAATGTGAAGCTCCCGATATGAGAAATGGTTAGACATGCAATGGAAAATAGAATGGTCTTCATGTAAAAAATACAGCTACTTATGGATAAGATATACTACAAGAGTTTTTTCCACTGGGTCAATTGCTAAAATAAGCATGCAGTTAAAGCACACCTGTGGGGGTTGGTTAGCTCAGGCGGGAGGTGGCTAGAGTCTGGTGCAGAATAATGCCAATGGCTTGGGTTCAATCCATGAAATGGCACTGGTAGTTCATGAAGGGCTGCCTCCTTCCCTTGCCCAATACTGGATGCAGAGGTGGTGCCCCTTAAACAATGGTACATAACCACTTGTCTCTCTCTAACTCAGAGAGATGCCTAGAGCACCTTGTAGACAATGGCCTGAAATTTTGCTGAGTCTTAAGGGCTCCATGCCTTAGAGCCAAAATGGTGCCGGAGCTCAGGATCCGGATGTCCTATACCCAGGACCCACCATTTTCCCGGGGGTGGGGGTAGGGGGTAGGGGGAGGGGGGAGGGGGAAGGGGGGCTGAATATATTTTGCCCAACTGCAGGTCATGGATGCAGCAGCACATTTAAAAGTGTAGCTGCCTTCAAACAAAAGCAATTTTGGTCATCAATGTTTTAGAAACATGATTTGTGGGCTTAGGCATTTTAGGAAAAGGTCTGAACCCACTGGAGTTCTTTGGGAGAGGTCAGTTCCCTTCTGGAGAGGTCAGGCACCATTTGGGAGAGGTCAGGTACTATTTCAGAGAGGTCAGATACCCTTTGAGATTTTTGAGAATAGATATGAATGTGTGAAAAAAGTGGATAATTCTGTGGAACTGTCAAGTCACTTAAATCTCCTGCCATTTAAATCTTGAAAAAAAAAGTTATTTTGCAGTTGAAAAAAAATCAGTGCTAGAAATTTCACTATAGGTTTGTTCACAGAAGCCTGAGTGCTATCATTATAGTATTATTTCTGCTTGACTGCTTCCACAACCTATCACTATCACAGTGGAGGGCCTCTAGGTTCACCCAGTTTGATTGGCAGATCCAAGTGGTCATGAATAGATGAGCTGTCTTTGATGTGGGGCTTTGAGTACAAATTTTTATTTTATAATTAATTATAATTACTTGAAGGAAATGTTTGTTGTTATATAGGATTAAGTACTTGAAGGAACTTTTTATAAGAGATTAAGTACCTGAATGGATATAAATGTATTGAATGGACTTTTATCAACTAGAATGTTTTTGTTAAATGTAGTGAAGTCTGTAATAGGTACTTAGAACTTTATTTTATTTCCTCTCACCATCTCTTCTACCCATAATGGAGATTAGGTAATTGCCATGGCAGGTGTAAGTGTAAACGGTGGTGGGTGAGGGTCATGGGTTGGCATGAGTTGGCACTCATGTTGGCATAGAGGCTATAAAGGGCCATAGATGTGAATGGATTGACATGAAGGGTATGAAGGGTCATGGAGGTGGGTAGAGGAGCATTGGTTGGCGTGGAGTGTATGAGGGGCCATGGGAGTGGGTGGGGGCATGAGGTGGCATGAGTTGGCATGGATGGGGTATGCAAAGTGTGGGGGTTGAGGGGGTGTGAGGGGTGTTTTTAGTTTACTGCTTAGTTTACAACTGAGGTGAAATCCCAGAGCATCCAGGCAGACCTCTTAAAGGACTTACCTCCACATTCAGCTGACCATGTGGCAATCCCTGCTCTATTTCCGGGGCTGGTGGGCCCAACTCCCATAGCACCCACCCACTCCCCTGCCCCCACCACCCCCACCCCCTGGTGCAAAAATTCAGAAAATTCAGGCACTTTCTCCCGAGTCAAGTTTGGAGAATTTTCCTGACTGCTTCCTACTCAGGAGCAAAAACTCGGCCTATGGCTAATTACGTTACAGAAAGTATACAAACCAGAATACAACAGAAATAATATTCCTGTTCCTTGTAGGGGTAGCTGATCTTAGTCATAAGAAGGCACTAGGAATTCTATACTTGAATATGAGGGTGAGAATCTAGATACATTTGATGTTGAGTTAGGGAGAGGAAAATCAACCAAAGTTCCAGTACTCGTCAATATCTAGCTACACTCATAGAAATATGAATATAGCCTGAGAATGTGGAAGACCAGCCAGGAGTGAGTTGGTGTAGGCAAGTCTAGAGGTACACGACAACACAAGAAACAGGAGCTGTGGTGGACCAAATGGCCCAACAAGCCTGCTCCACCATTCAGTGCGATCATGGTTGATCCTGGGTTTCAATTCCACTTCCCTGCCCCTTCCCCATACGCCTTGATTCCACAAGAGAAAGAAGTCCACCTATTCCTGCCGGCACAGGCACGATGGGCCAAGTGGCCTTCTCCTGTGTCATAAACTTGCTATAATTCTATTCTGCAGCAGGGTTGGGTTTGGCTGCAAATTCTGAGCAATGAGATACAAGTTACGTGATAAAGAAACAGCTTGGACGCCATAAGCATTTCATAATTTGGTCCAACATGAAAATAGGGTAAGGGAACAGTCAAAGATAAAAGCAAATGTTTCTAAACAATGGCCGGGATCTGCCAGCCCCACCGTGGTGGATCCTGTCACGGAGGAGCCAGCTAAAAGTCCATTGACTTTAGCGGGACCAAAAGGTCCTGCTGGCGGGAGTAGCCAGAAAAATCCCACCCAATGTTTTCTTTAAATTTAGGCTGTAATCTAATCTAGATGGATGGAAGTTGGGTGGTCTCCATTCAAGATCTTTTTAGGCTTTTCAATAAAATATATCTGGTCTGAACAGGATTTGGAACTTCCAGCCTTTCTGCACCAAAGGAGATGATTTTTTTTTCCCTGTTATAACCCATGAGCAGGTTATGTGGCACAAATAATTTCAGCAACAACATCATTCTCACAACTAACTGAAATGCAGCACAGGCTCTGCAGAGGTTCTGTTTTGGCAGAGATAGATCTGCTAAAAAGACAGCAACGACTACCATGCAGTAAACAGCCATTGACAGTAGCAGGCCTCAAATCTGACTCCATTTCCTTCCAGACACCCTTATGAGGGTGGTGTCATGGAGTGGCATGTAGGTCCAAACTCCTCTCAACATCTTATATAGCCCAAGTTCCACATCGGTAGCTGTGAAACAGAGGTCGGGTGCTGGGTTGCCCCATTATTTGCCTGCAGTCACATTCCTCCACAATGGCTTTCCTTTTTCCTTCATTTCTACCTTGGTCCTTTCCACCTTGATCCTTGACAAATGCTACAAATAGGTTGCAATGTCTTTTGAACCTTTCCAAACATTCTGTAATTATCTTCATACCTTTCAGTTTCAAACTTATGCAACTTTCCAGTCCCCCTACAGAGCTAACTCCCTGTCCAAGTGTACATTTAGAGAAGCAAATAATTGCAGCAATGGGTTGACTCTAGAAAATTGTGTGTTATTAGTGGGTTTCCATTCAGATCAGATTTGCTTCAATTCTTGACCGTTCAGGTTTGTATTCTGCCATGAGACAAAAATGGGTGTTAGAAGTCATGGTAATTGGAGATACCCTGAGACAAGTGTGGCTTCTTATATATTGATCTTCAGCTGTTGGCTACCAAAGTTCAGATCTCCTGCACCTGATAGCTTGATGGGCACTATACCAGATTTTGTTAGCTTAGAAAGATATGTTTTTCACGGGGTGCTTAGAGCTGCTTCAAGTCTAACACTGGTCTGCAGAGCAATCTGAAAGGACTTTCAGAATGTTCCCTGTTAATGTCATGACATTACATGCTCAAGAAAATCCGCACAGGTTTAGGCATTATGATAACTGCATTGGGGACATTGTAACATAATTATGTGGCGCGGGTGTAGTGACTGATCCACCTTGGCCTAATGATATAAGTTCATCCCCTTTACATTGATGCCAGTTCAGAAAGAGACCTTTCCTTTGACAGTGACTTCCAACCCCACAAACTCGACCACCCAGAAGAATAAAGACGACAGATATGTGGGAACATCATTACCTGCAAGTTCCCCTCAAAGTCGCAAACTATCAGGACTTGAAAGTATGTTGCCGTTCCTTCACTGTTGCTGGCTCAAAATCCTAAACTCCCTCCCTAGCAGCACTGTGGGTATACCTTCACTGCATGAAAAAGAGCGGTTCATGAAAGGCACCTTCTTAAGGGCAATTAGGGATGGGCAACAAATGCTGGCTTCTCTCAGGATGCCTACATCCCATGAAGAAATATAAGAAATATAAAAAAAAACATTGCTGTGATATGTCAAGCTAAATCTATACAGCAGTGTCCCTTTGTAAAAATCCACCCAATATAAAGGGTCTTCCAACAAGGGAAAAACTCAGAAATTGGACACTGATTGCATTCAGAAGTCAGGGGTGGACTCAGAAAGATTTTAAGCAGATTCCATTCAGCATTTCATGGATTTCTAATAATGTAATCAATTTTCTAAAAACTGCAGCCAGAATCTTTCAATTGGTTTATTGTTGGATCCTGGTCACAACCTTACTTGAACTAATGGATCCAGATTGCACGCTTGTTTTAGGATGACTGAGTTGGTACCATAGACCAGCGGACAGAGTAGATCAGCAGACTGTTCTTATGTAGGGCACATTCTATTTATTTACAGAGGAACTCAGCAGCTACACTCGTGTGCTTACAACTCAAACCCTGTCTCTACATTACAGACTCTAACTATCGACTAAAAACAAAAAAACTGCGGATGCTGGAAATCCAAAACAAAAACAGAATTACCTGGAAAAACTCAGCAGGTCTGGCAGCATCGGCGGAGAAGAAAAGAGTTGACGTTTCGAGTCCTCATGACCCTTCGACAGAACTTGAGTTCGAGTCCAAGAAAGAGCTGAAATATAAGTTGGTTTAAGGTGTGTGTGTGGGGGGCGGAGAGATAGAGAGACGGAGAGGTGGGGGGGGGGGGCGGGGTGTGGTTGTAGGGACAAACAATCAGTGATAGAAGCAGATCATCAAAAGATGTCAACGACAATAGTACAATAGAACACATAGGTGTTAAAGTTAAAGTTGGTGATATTATCTAAACGAATGTGCTAATTAAGAATGGATGGTAGGGCACTCAAGGTATAGCTCTAGTGGGGTTTTTTTTTTATAATGGAAATAGGTGGGAAAAGGAAAATCTTTATAATTTATTGGAAAAAAAAGGAAGGGGGAAACAGAAAGGGGGTGGGGATGGGGGAGGGAGCTCACGACCTAAAGTTGTTGAATTCAATATTCAGTCCGGAAGGCTGTAAAGTCCCTAGTCGGAAGATGAGGTGTTGTTCCTCCAGTTTGCGTTGGGCTTCACTGGAACAATGCAGCAAGCCAAGGACAGACATGTGGGCAAGAGAGCAGGGTGGAGTGTTGAAATGGCAAGCGACAGGGAGGTTTGGGTCATTCTTGCGGACAGACCGCAGGTGTTCTGCAAAGCGGTCACCCAGTTTACGTTTGGTCTCTCCAATGTAGAGGAGACCACATTGGGAGCAACGAATGCAGTAGACTAAGTTGGGGGAAATGCAAGTGAAATGCTGCTTCACTTGAAAGGAGTGTTTGGGTCCTTGGACAGTGAGGAGAGAGGAAGTGAAGGGGCAGGTGTTGCATCTTTTGCGTGGGCATGGGGTTGTGCCATAGGAGGGGGTTGAGGAGTAGGGTGTGATGGAGGAGTGGACCAGGGTGTCCCGGAGGGAGCGATCCCTATGGAATGCCGATAAGGGGGGTGAAGGGAAGATGTGTTTGGTGGTGGCATCATGCTGGAGTTGGCGGAAATGGCGGAGGATGATCCTTTGAATGCGGAGGCTGGTGGGGTGATAAGTGAGGACAAGGGGGACCCTATCATGTTTCTGGAAGGGAGGAGAAGGCGTGAGGGCGGATGCGCGGGAGATGGGCCGGACACGGTTGAGGGCCCTGTCAACGACCGTGGGTGGAAAACCTCGGTTAAGGAAGAAGGAGGACATGTCAGAGGAACTGTTTTTGAATGTAGCATCATCGGAACAGATGCGACGGAGGCGAAGGAACTGAGAGAATGGGATGGAGTCCTTACAGGAAGCGGGGTGTGAGGAGCTGTAGTCGAGATAGCTGTGGGAGTCGGTGGGTTTGTAATGGATATTGGTGGACAGTCTATCACCAGAGATTGAGACAGAGAGGTCAAGGAAGGGAAGGGAAGTGTCAGAGATGGACCACGTGAAAATGATGGAGGGGTGGATATTGGAAGCAAAATTAATAAATTTTTCCAAGTTCTGACGAGAGCATGAAGCGGCACCGAAGTAATCATCGATGTACCGGAGAAAGAGTTGTGGAAGGGGGCCGGAGTAGGACTGCAACAAGGAATGTTCCACATACCCCATAAAGAGACAGGCATAGCTGGGGCCCATGCGGGTACCCATAGCCACACCTTTTACTTGGAGGAAGTGAGAGGAGTTGAAGGAGAAATTGTTCAGTGTGAGAACAAGTTCAGCCAGACGGAGGAGAGTAGTGGTGGATGGGGATTGTTCAGGTCTCTGTTCGAGGAAGAAGCTAAGGGCCCTCAGACCATCCTGGTGGGGGATGGAGGTGTAGAGGGATTGGACGTCCATGGTGAAGAGGAAGCGGTAGGGGCCAGGGAACTGGAAATTGTTGATGTGACGTAAGGTGTCAGAGGAATCACGGATGTAGGTGGGAAGGGACTGGACAAGGGGAGAGAGAAGGGAGTCAAGATAACGAGAAATGAGTTCTGTGGGGCAGGAGCAAGCTGAGACGATCGGTCTACCGGGTCAGTTCTGTTTGTGGATTTTGGTTAGGAGATAGAAGTGGGCCGTCCGAGGTTGGGCGACTATCAGGTTGGAAGCTGTGGGATAGCCTTACGCCCTCACCTCAATGAATTTCGGGCTCGGCATGATACTGAACTCTTCTTCCACCGTCTTCGTCTCCGGGCTCACTTCTTTGGGCAGGAGTCCTCTCCCAGTTCAACGGATCCTTTTACCCATCTCCAATATTCTCCCTCCACCTGGACCCCTCCCTCTGGATTCTTACCTTCTCTCGATCTTTTCATTGAGAACTGTCGGCGCGACATTAGTCGTCTCAATTTCTCTGCTCCTCTCACCCATTCTAACCTGTCTCTCTCTGAACTTACTGCACTCCATTCTCTCAGGTCCAACCCTGACATTGTCATCAAACCCGCTGACAAGGGTGGTGCTGTTGTTGTCTGGCGCACTGACCTCTACCTCGCGGAGGCTAAGCGTCAACTTGCAGACACTTCCTCCTACCTCTCCCTGGACCATGACCCCACCACTGAACATCAAGCCACTGTTTCCAGGACTGTCACTGACCTCATCTCCTCTGGGGATCACCCTCCCACAGCTTCCAACCTGATAGTCGCCCAACCTCGGATGGCCCGCTTCTATCTCCTACCCAAAATCCGCAAACAGAACTGCCCCGGTAGACCGATCGTCTCAGCTTGCTCCTGCCCCACAGAACTCATTTCTCGTTATCTTGACTCCCTTCTCTCTCCCCTTGTCCAGTCCCTTCCCACCTACATCCGTGATTCCTCTGACACCTTACGTCACATCAACAATTTCCAGTTCCCTGGCCCCTACCGCTTCCTCTTCACCATGGACGTCCAATCCCTCTACACCTCCATCCCCCATCAGGATGGTCTGAGGGCCCTTAGCTTCTTCCTCGAACAGAGACCTGAACAATCCCCATCCACCATTACTCTCCTCCGTCTGGCTGAACTTGTTCTCACGCTGAACAATTTCTCCTTCAACTCCTCTCACTTCCTCCAAATAAAAGGTGTGGCTATGGGTACCCGCATGGGCCCCAGCTATGCCTGTCGCTTTATGGGGTATGTGGAACATTCCTTGTTGCAGTCCTACTCCGGCCCCCTTCCACAACTCTTTCTCCGGTACATCGATGATTACTTCGGTGCCGCTTCATGCTCTCGTCAGACTTGGAAAAATTTATTAATTTTGCTTCCAATCTCCACCCTTCCATCATTTTCACGTGGTCCATCTCTGACACTTCCTTTCCCTTCCTTGACCTCTCTGTCTCAATCTCTGGTGATAGACTGTCCACCAATATCCATTACAAACCCACCGACTCCCACAGCTATCTCGACTACAGCTCCTCACACCCCGCTTCCTGTAAGGACTCCATCCCATTCTCTCAGTTCCTTCGCCTCCGTCGCATCTGTTCCGATGATGCTACATTCAAAAACAGTTCCTCTGACATGTCTTCCTTCTTCCTTAACCGAGGTTTTCCACCCACGGTCGTTGACAGGGCCCTCAACCGTGTCCGGCCCATCTCCCGCGCATCTGCCCTCACGCCTTCTCCTCCCTCCCAGTAACATGATAGGGTCCCCCTTGTCCTCACTTATCACCCCACCAGCCTCCGCATTCAAAGGATCATCCTCCGCCATTTCCGCCAACTCCAGCATGATGCCACCACCAAACACATCTTCCCTTCACCCCCCTTATTGGCATTCCATAGGGATCGCTCCCTCCGGGACACCCTGGTCCACTCCTCCATCACACCCTACTCCTCAACCCCCTCCTATGGCACAACCCCATGCCCACGCAAAAGATGCAACACCTGCCCCTTCACTTCCTCTCTCCTCACTGTCCAAGGACCCAAACACTCCTTTCAAGTGAAGCAGCATTTCACTTGCATTTCCCCCAACTTAGTCTACTGCATTCGTTGCTCCCAATGTGGTCTCCTCTACATTGGAGAGACCAAACGTAAACTGGGTGACCGCTTTGCAGAACACCTGCGGTCTGTCCGCAAGAATGACCCAAACCTCCCTGTCGCTTGCCATTTCAACACTCCACCCTGCTCTCTTGCCCACATGTCTGTCCTTGGCTTGCTGCATTGTTCCAGTGAAGCCCAACGCAAACTGGAGGAACAACACCTCATCTTCCGACTAGGGACTTTACAGCCTTCCGGACTGAATATTGAATTCAACAACTTTAGGTCGTGAGCTCCCTCCCCCATCCCCACCCCCTTTCTGTTTCCCCCTTCCTTTTTTTTCCAATAAATTATAAAGATTTTCCTTTTCCCACCTATTTCCATTATAAAAAAAAACCCCACTAGAGCTATACCTTGAGTGCCCTACCATCCATTCTTAATTAGCACATTCGTTTAGATAATATCACCAACTTTAACTTTAACACCTATGTGTTCTATTGTACTATTGTCGTTGACATCTTTTGATGATCTGCTTCTATCACAGAATTACCTGGAAAAACTCAGCAGGTCTGGCAGCATCGGCGGAGAAGAAAAGAGTTGACGTTTCGAGTCCTCATGACCCTTCGACAGAACTTGCGTTCGAGTCCAAGAAAGAGTTGAAATATAAGCTGGTTTATGGTGTGTGTGTGGGGGGCGGAGAGATAGAGAGACAAAGAGGTTGGGGGCGGGGGTGTGGTTGTAGGGACAAACAAGCAGTGATAGAAGCAGATCATCAAAAGATGTCAACGACAATAGTACAATAGATCACATAGGTGTTAAAATTAAAGTTGGTGATATTATCTAAACGAATGTGCTAATTAAGAATGGATGGTAGGGCACTCAAGGTATAGCTCTAGTGGGGGGTTTTTTTTTATTTATTTATATAATGGAAATAGGTGGGAAAAGGAAAATCTTTATAATTTATTGGAAAAAAAAGGGAAGGGGGAAACAGAAGGGGTGGGGATGGGGGAGGGAGCTTACGACCTAAAGTTGTTGAATTCAATATTCAGTCCGGAAGGCTGTAAAGTCCCTAGTCGGAAGATGAGGTGTTGTTCCTCCAGTTTGCGTTGGGCTTCACTGGAACAATGCAGCAAGCCAAGGACAGACATGTGGGCAAGAGAGCAGGGTGGAGTGTTGAAATGGCAAGCGACAGGGAGGTTTGGGTCATTCTTGCGGACAGACCGCAGGTGTTCGGCAAAGCGGTCGCCCAGTTTACGTTTGGTCTCTCCAATGTAGAGGAGACCACATTGGGAGCAACGAATGCAGTAGACTAAGTTGGGGGAATCCCAACCCCAGCCGTGTATTCACTATACCCCCTGACCTTCCTCTCTCCGATGCTGAACGTTCAGTGCTCAGCAAAGGACTTAGTTTCATACCCTTACGCCCTCACCTCAATGAATTTCGGGC
This sequence comes from Carcharodon carcharias, assembly GCF_017639515.1. Lineage (NCBI taxonomy): Eukaryota > Metazoa > Chordata > Chondrichthyes > Lamniformes > Lamnidae > Carcharodon > Carcharodon carcharias. The sequence continues at coordinate 17,178,083 of NC_054492.1, read as the reverse complement.
TCGGCATGATGCTGAACTCTTCTTCCGCCGTCTTCGTCTCCGGGCTCACTTCTTTGGGCAGGAGTCCTCTCCCAGTTCAACGGATCCTTTTACCCATCTCCAATATTCTCCCTCCACCTGGACCCCTCCCTCTGGATTCGTACCTTCTCTTGATCTTTTCATTGAGAACTGTCGGCGCGACATTAGTCGTCTCAATTTCTCTGCTCCTCTCACCCATTCTAACCTGTCTCTCTCTGAACTTACTGCACTCCATTCTCTCAGGTCCAACCCTGACATTGTCATCAAACCCGCTGACAAGGGTGGTGCTGTTGTTGTCTGGCGCACTGACCTCTACCTCGCGGAGGCTGAGCGTCAACTCGCAGACACTTCCTCCTACCTCTCGCTGGACCATGACCCCACCACTGAACATCAAGCCATTGTTTCCAGGACTGTCACTGACCTCATCTCCTCTGGGGATCTCCCTCCCACAGCTTCCAACCTGATAGTCTCCCAACCTCAGACGGCCCGCTTCTATCTCCTACCCAAAATCCACAAACAGAACTGCCCCGGTAGACCGATCGTCTCAGCTTGTTCCTGCCCCACAGAACTCATTTCTCGTTATCTTGACTCCCTTCTCTCTCCCCTTGTCCAGTCCCTTCCCACCTACATCCGTGATTCCTCTGACACCTTACGTCACATCAACAATTTCCAGTTCCCTGGCCCCTACCGCTTCCTCTTCACCATGGACGTCCAATCCCTCTACACCTCCATCCCCCACCAGGATGGTCTGAGGGCCCTTAGCTTCTTCCTCGAACAGAGACCTGAACAATCCCCATCCACCACTACTCTCCTCCCTCTGGCTGAACTTGTTCTCACGCTGAACAATTTCTCCTTCAACTCCTCTCACTTCCTCAAAATAAAAGGTGTGGCTATGGGTACCTGCATGGGCCCCAGCTATGCCTGTCTCTTTATGGGGTATGTGGAACATTCCTTGTTGCAGTCCTACTCCGGCCCCCTTCCACAACTCTTTCTCCAGTACATCGATGATTACTTCGGTGCCGCTTCATGCTCTCGTCAGGACTTGGAAAAATTTATTAATTTTGCTTCCAATATCCACCCCTCCATCATTTTCACGTGGTCCATCTCTGACACTTCCTTTCCCTTCCTTGACCTCTCTGTCTCAATCTCTGGTGATAGACTGTCCACCAATATCCATTACAAACCCACCGACTCCCACAGCTATCTCGACTACAGCTCCTCACACCCCGCTTCCTGTAAGGACTCCATCCCATTCTCTCAGTTCCTTCGCCTCCGTCGCATCTGTTCCGATGATGCTACATTCAAAAACAGTTCCTCTGACATGTCCTCCTTCTTCCTTAACCGAGGTTTTCCACCCACGGTCGTTGACAGGGCCCTCAACCGTGTCTGGCCCATCTCCCGCGCATCCGACCTCACGCCTTCTCCTCCCTTCCAGAAACATGATAGGGTCCCCCTTGTCCTCACTTATCACCCCACCAGCCTCCGCATTCAAAGGATCATCCTCCGCCATTTCCGCCAACTCCAGCATGATGCCACCACCAAACACATCTTCCCTTCACCCCCCTTATCGGCATTCCATAGGGATCGCTCCCTCCGGGACACCCTGGTCCACTCCTCCATCACCCCCTACTCCTCAACCCCCTCCTTTGGCACCACCCCATGCCCACGCAAAAGATGCAACACCTGCCCCTTCACTTCCTCTCTCTTCACCGTCCAAGGACCCAAACACTCCTTTCAAGTGAAGCAGCATTTCACTTGCATTTCCCCCAACTTAGTCTACTGCATTCGTTGCTCCCAATGTGGTCTCCTCTACATTGGAGAGACCAAACGTAAACTGGGCGACCGCTTTGCAGAACACCTGCGGTCTGTCCGCAAGAATGACCCAAACCTCCCTGTCGCTTGCCATTTCAACACTCCACCCTGCTCTCTTGCCCACATGTCTGTCCTTGGCTTGCTGCATTGTTCCAGTGAAGCCCAACGCAAACTGGAGGAACAACACCTCATCTTCCGACTAGGGACTTTACAGCCTTCCGGACTGAATATTGAATTCAACAACTTTAGGTCGTAAGCTCCCTCCCCCATCCCCACCCCCTTTCTGTTTCCCCCTTCCCTTTTTTTTCCAATAAATTATAAAGATTTTCCTTTTCCCACCTACTTCCATTATATAAATAAATTAAAAAAAAACCCCCACTAGAGCTATACCTTGAGTGCCCTACCATCCATTCTTAATTAGCACATTCGTTTAGATAATATCACCAACTTTAATTTTAACACCTATGTGATCTATTGTACTATTGTCGTTGACATCTTTTGATGATCTGCTTCTATCACTGCTTGTTTGTCCCTACAACCACACCCCCCCCCCCCCACCTCTTTGTCTCTCTATCTCTCCGCCCCCCACACACACACCTTAAACCAGCTTATATTTCAACTCTTTCTTGGACTCGAACGCAAGTTCTGTCGAAGGGTCATGAGGACTCGAAACGTCAACTCTTTTCTTCTCCGCCGATGCTGCCAGACCTGCTGAGTTTTTCCAGGTAATTCTGTTTTTGTTTTGGAGTTCCAGCATCCGCAGTTTTTTTGTTTTTATTTTGCTTCTATCACTGCTTGTTTGTCCCTACAACCACAACACCCCCCTCCACTTCTCTGTCTCTCTATCTCTCCGCCCCCCCACACACACACCTTAAACCAGCTTATATTTCAGCTCTTTCTTGGACTCAAACTCAAGTTCTGTCGAAGGGTCATGAGGACTCGAAACGTCAACTCTTTTCTTCTCCGCCGATGCTGTCAGATCTGCTGAGTTTTTCCAGGTAATTCTGTTTTTGTTTCTAACTATCGACTACTGACTACTGAGGTAGTTCGCGCTACTCTGCTATTGGATACTAAGATCATGTGATCTTCCATTATAACATATTTCTTAAAGGTATATTACACATCAGATTACCACATTCATCCCTCTTTACTCAGAAATACTTTTTACAGTTACAATTACAATTTTTCTCAAAATATCAAATTATTTACACGGATAAGTAATTTACATATTCAGTCTTTTTGGGGGTTTCCTTATGGATGTAGAATGTCTCAGCTCTACAGCTTCAGATGTCTTGTCAGGAACTTCCTTTTCTGCTGTTGTCCGAACATCAGATTCTTTGGTGGGCACCCGCAAATCTATTTCAACTCTTGCAGATACAGCTGATCCTTCAGACACATCTGTCCTCAGTTGAATTCTTTCAACAGGAGACGTTGACGCAGTCGTGAACACTGGAGGAATCATTTCCTGATAGTTTTGTTTATCTCCTCTTTATATGGCCTATATGTCTCCATGTGACTCGGTCTTCCACTTTCACATGGTAAGAAAGAGGTCCACTCACTGCACTTATTTCACCTGATAACCACTTGGGTCCTTATCCAAAATTTTTCACATATACCGTCTCTCCTACGGTAAACTTTCTGTCATGACTATGCCAATCATGTCCAGTTTTCTGACTTCCCTGACTCTTTTCCACCTTTCCCCCTACATCTGGCATTATTAACTCAACCTCGTCCTGAGACAGTGTTTCATCAACAATTCGGCAGTGTGACACCTGTTGGTGTGTGAGGGGTGGTCCTATAATAGAAAAGAAAATGTGCTAGCTTGGTCACTATGGAGTCTTCAGTTAATTTCTTCATGCCAGTTTTGAATGTTTGAGCCGCTATCTCGGCCAGTCCGTTTGAAGAACAGTGGTACGGTGAAGTTTTTACATGAGTGATACCATTGATGCTGATAAACCGTTGAAACTTAGCACTCGTAAATGCCATGCCATTATCTGATACAACCACTCCTGGTAGTCCATTGATGATGAAACTTTGACATAGCTTGTCAGTTGTAGCAGAAGATGTTGGTGACTTCACCTCATATATGTCCATCAATTTTGAGTGAGCATCAACAACAAGAAGAAACATGTTCCCATAAAAGGTCTCACATAGTCAATATGTAATCACACCCATGGCCTTCCTGGCCACTCCCAAGGGTGCAATGGAGCTGTTGGAGGTAAATTTTGCACTTGCTGACACTGCACACAACTTCTTAATAAGCTCTTTATTTCTCTATTCATTCCAGGCCATCATAGGTAGCTGCGTGTTATCGTCTTCATTCAGGAAATACCTGGATGTGCACTGTGTAGTTCAGTTAGTTGTCCTTTTGGAGGAACAATCACTCAAGCTCCCCACAATAAGATACCATCCTGGCTGGTTATCTCATATCTTCTGTGAAAATACGGTTTCATTTCATCAGATTCCTGTTCTTGTGACCGACCGTGAAGAACTTTTTCTCGTACTTTGGATAAGACTGGGTCTCGACTTGCCCAATCTCTGATTTGTCTGGCACCTACCAGTGATGAATCTAAGAAGTTCAATAATAAAACGAGTTCCTGAGGAACTGGAACATCCTCATCATTTCCTTTCAAAGGAAAATGACTAAGTGCATCAGCATTTGCAACCTGATTTCCAGGCCAATCCAATTTAATTTCTTTCAACCAGTTTCGTCCGAGGAGGCTTGGCCCCTCACCTGACGCCATCAAGGGTAATTTCACTGATTGACTTCCATTATGTACAGTAACCCTGCTTATGCCTTTGATATTGATGTCTTCTCCCGTGATGTCTTCTCCCATGTAAGTTTTCAATTTGGCATCTGTTTCTTCCAAGCTTAATTTACATTCTCCATAATTCAGGTACGTGAAGGTAAGCTCACCTAATACTGTAGTGGAAGCTCCTGTGTCCACCCCCATTCTGATAGGCCTATCATTCACACTTGCTGTTACATAGATTGGCTCCGTTCTTCCTATATTCAAATTATACAACGGATAAATATCTGAATCTGTTACTTCAGGCTTTTCCACCTTATGGATTTCACAGGGTTTTTTCTTTTCATTGGAAATTTGCCTGACTCTATCCTTGCAATGTCTCATGAGATGTCCATTTCGGTGACAGTACAAACATTCCATTTTTTAAAACTTCCATTCATTACAAGGTTGTTTGCTTCCATCTCTATTACCATTATTCCATGTTTTCGCTGCTAAGTAATTTATTTTTATTTGTCTGCAAGCGGTGGCTACTTCCCACTTCTCACCAGAGCTCTACGTTTTCACTCCTTTTTGTCTGGCCCAACATGGAGGACTGCGCCATTTTGCGCTCCTGTATGTCTTTTGAGTTCCTCACTGCACCTTCCACAGCCAGTGCTATTTCTAGCACCTTCTGAAAATCCAAATCTGTTTCAGACACTAATCTCTTCTGTCAAACTACACCAAACGATTTCTAAGAATATCATTTATAGATGTACCAAACTCGCAATATTCCGTTAACTGTTTCAGATTTGCCACATAACAAGCAACTGTCTCCCCTGGGGCTCTATTTCTTGAGTTAAATTTGAACTGTTACATCATTACCGAGGGCTTGGGCTGGTAATGACTCTTCACAAGTTTCACTAAGTCAGCAAAACTTTTTGAATCCAGGGCACTGTGTGCCGTCAAACTTCAAATCAATCCATAGGTCTTACTCCCACATGTGGATAAGAGTATCACTTGCCTCTTCTCGTCCCCCGCAATGTCGTTAGCTTGGAAAAACAACGTGAGGCACTGAACATAATGAGACTAATTGTATACGGTTGGGTCAAAAGGATCAACTCTTCCAAACTGTGGTACGCTTGGAGGGGACTGCTTCGATGATTAGGACAGAAGTTCTACCTATAATTAATGTGGAAGGTACAGTCTGATTTCGGAACACTTGGTTTCCTTCCTCGCTTTTTCTGACATTTTTTTCGTCCTTCCTTGCTTTTTCCTCATCGCCAGTTTGTTGGATCCTGGTCACTAGTTTAGTTGGACTAATGGATCCGGATTGCATGCTTGTTTTGGGATGGCCCAGTTGGTACCATAGATCAGCAGACAATTCTTATTTAGAGCACGTTCTATTTATTTACAAAGAAACTCAGCAGCTACACTTGTGTGTTTACAACTCAAACCCCGTCTCTACATTACAGACTCTAACTCTCAACTTCTCCTACTGACTACTAAAGTAGCCCACCCTACTCTGCTATTGGATATTAAGATCATGTGATCTTCCATTTTAACATTCTTCTTAAAGGTATATTACACATCAAGTTACCACTGATATATTATTGGTATTTGAATTCTTGCTGAGAAGGGCCAGAAGGGTTGTGTGGTAAATGAAAAAGTATCAATAGTGCAGTCGGAGTATTCCTTTAAGCTTGTGATTGAGTTACATTTCTAAAGTAACATGGGGCAGCATTTTCCTGTTGGCGAGTGGGGGGTGGGGGGGGGGGGGGGGGGGGGGGGGGGGGGGGGGGTGGGGGGGGGGGGGGGGGGGCCTGCTCGCTGACATGTGAAATGACGCGCAGTGGCATCGGGCGTGCATCCTAACATCACCACACATCATTTAGGTTGTCAGTTGGCAGGCACGCAGCCGAGTCAGCTGTGCGCCCGCCGAACTGTCATAGGCCTCTGAAGGCCTGTTAAAAGCTAATTAACTCAATTTAATGAGCTGCCTGTCCAAGCTTAAGGTTGTCGGGCAGGCGAAGAGCCCAGGCGGCCTTCACATTTTTCATGAAACCTCATCCACGGGCGGGATGAGGTTTCATGAACTCTTTTAAAATATAATAAAAATGTATACATTTATTCTTTGACATGTCCCAGTTCATGTGATAATGTCACATGAGGGGATATGGTTTAAAAGTTTAACACTCCTTTATTTTAAAGTTTAAGACTGAAACAAAATCTCCTTGAGGCACCTCTGTCCTTCAGGGAGATCTTTGCACTCTTTCGCGCGCAAGCACGAAGCAGTGCAGGGAACCACTCAGGGAATCCCCTCCCCACCTGCACAGGGAGCGCACGGCGCTTCCGGGCGCGCGTCACAATGGGTGGGCCTTAGTTGGCCCGCCCATGTAAAATGGTGGCAAGGCCCCACTTGGGGGCGCTGATCTGGTTCCCACCCACCCGCCCCCACACACTTCCCCCTGATGTGGGGATATTTCTGGCCATGGACTCCATCTCTATATTCCACCTGGTTCGTGCTATGCGTGACAAAATATGATCTGATCCTGTTAGCCAATTCTTTTTGCCAGCAGTCCCATTCTGTTGATAAAGTTCAAACAACTTCAAGATTTAAGACATGCCAAATGAAAACATTTTAAGGTTAATAAAGCCTGGAATGCTTAGGAGGTATAACATCCAGTAAAATCCCCCTCTAATAGCGGCCTGGATGTTGCAGTCAACAGTGAAACAATGCCACTTGCTGCTGACCTCAAATAAAACTGTACGAAGATCTAGTGATGGAACTTCAGTTAAGATCCAGAGATCTCTGGTTTTCCCTTTCCTCATGGTAATTTCATGCCAGGTCAAGGGGACTTCCAGGCTTGCAGGAGCAGTGATGTCAGCAAGTCGGGTAAGCAACCAATCACATTGAGGTTTTCTCATGGTCAAAAAACCAGGAGGCTAGAGGCACTGATTATCATCACTTTTAATTTAAAATTTCTGATAGCAAAATAAATGATTTATGATTGGATGAAGATAGAAACTAAAATATCATAAACATTAAAAATATAGAATATAAAAATGTGGAATGTTTTATTGTAATGGAGAAATTCCACAAACACAAAATTAGCTTTTCAGACCCAGTGAAGGTGTTCAGCAGTAATTATGAAGTCAGTGTGCTATTTAAAAACCCTGACACATCTTATTTAACAAGGTATAATGTTTTCAAGGGATTTTACATGGAGACTAATAGTGGTAGTTCTTAATAATTCAAATGATATCCATTGATTGAGGTTTAGAGGGACCTCAACAGTGCTCCCTCTGGAGCAGCATGGAATTACTGGAGTTCTACGTTATCCTGTGTACGTGCTGACTCTTGAAGTTGCGGTCAGTTTCAGTGAAGTAATGATGGTGAATTATGGCAGATTCACCATCATTACCACTGAGAAAATCCAATTCAACATTCCTCACTTAGATACATGATAACAGGTACCGGAGTCAACACAGATTCTCAAACAAAGGGATAAAACAAATGCAAAAAATTCAAATCGTATTTCAAAATTAAGAATTCTACTGTCATTAACCCATCAAAGGTGACTGGGAGCTGTGCAAAAGGTCAAATTTTGAACTGCACTGTTATTATTTGGTATATGATTCTGATGAGTACATTCAGCATGTTGAACTTTGGCAACAGATCATAATTGGCTCAGGAAATGAACCACCCCAATTAATTTTTATTGTCTGCTATGGAAGATACATCTAAGTTCCAAAATAAAGATGCTGGATTCAGTAGAATTTGGTCTTGGATCTGACTTCTGGATTCATGCTTACTTCAGAAGTTGCCCATGTAGTTAAGGAGTATACTCGGGAGTTGACAGGAAAAGAAATACGTAGTACTTGGGCTTGGTGATTTCAATCTTGCCTTTGAGCCCAAATATTGTGGGTTCAAGCTCCAGTCCAGGCCTTGATACCTCAGTGCAGGATTGAGGGGCTGTTGCATTGCTGAAGGTGCCTGGTGCCGTCTTTCACAGAGATGTTAAACCAAAAGCCCTTCTCCTTGTTCAGTTTGCTACCAAAGGCCTCGTGGCACTATTAGAAGAAGAACAGAGTGTTTCCTTGATGCCATTTGTTGTTTATGAGAGCTTGCAGTGCACAAATTGGTTGCTGCATTGTTTTATGAAACACTAGTAAATAACTCCAAAAGCAATTCACTTGCTATGAAGTGTCTGCATTAACATGAAGGTAGCGCTCTCAGCTTTGAGTCAGATGGTTGTGAGTTCAAGTTCCTTCCCAGAATCTTGAACACATAATCCAGGATGAGAAAGAACCAGATGAGGAGAAATACTTTTATGCAGCAAGTTGTGGTCCATTGCATATAAAACGAGGCATAAGTAGATACAATAGTAAATTCCAAAAATAAATTATATATGTATATTTAAAAGGCAATTTTTTTCAGTGCTATTTAGAGAGCTGTGGAGTGAGACTAATTGGACATCTTTTTCAATGAGCCAGCACAGACATGACCAGCCAAATGGCCTGCTGCTGTATTTCATGATTCTATGATACTTCAGTGCAATATTGACAAAATGCCACACTGTGGGCAGCACCATCATCCAATTGAGACATTAAGTAAGTCTGCCCTCTAGGTAGATATAAAAGATCCCACAAGGAAAAGAAGAGGACCTCTCCTCAGCGCCCTGACAAAAATTTATTCTTCAAACAACATCATCAAAACAAATTATCTGATTACTATCTCTTCACTGTTTATGGGAGCCTGCTGTGTGCAAATTGGCTGCTGCGTTTCATACACCAGTGACTGCATTTAAAAAGTAAATAATTGATTTAGAGCCATCCTGAGATCCTGAAAGGCCCTAAAGAAATCCATGTCTTTCTTTTCCATTTTGGATGTCCTGAATATTTAACACGTTCTACGTAAATTCAGATTCTTTCTTTAGCTATTCTGTTCCTGACTTTCCAGCACTGGCTCATGCTCAGTATTTCTTCCTGCTCACTATTTACTTTTGATTGTTTCATGGGGACCATCTGTGAAACAAGATGACCTGAAAAATCAGTGCATGGATAAGCAATATGGTCTGCACCTCTGTGTCCTGGACAAATGCTGGCGTAGGGCTTGGCTGAAGACAGAATTGCCGAATTTGGGATACTTTGCATTCCAAATGGACATTAGACTCTTCAAAATCAGCAAGCGATTTTGATGCCCATTTGGAATACTAAATGGGACATTAGTCCCACAGGTGAGAGCAGAGAATATTACCAGCAGAGATGACGCATCTTTCTCACTAACAGCTGAGTCTATTTGCACATGATTAATATAAAAGAAGCACCAATGAGATCATACAAATGTCCTTAATCACATTTTACCACACTGCCACTTCTGTTAATAAAAGGACAATAAGGGTCAATTATAATGTAAGGATGAGATTGGATTTGAAATGTTATATATATATATATATATATACATATATACACACACACACACATATACATATATATATAAAGCATGTAGAGTGTAGTAAGTGTGTATGATCTGTAGGATAGTGAATATTAATTATTCAATCAATTAACACAGAATAAAGCAAAATCAGATTATTGTGCATCATTTATGTCATCTGCTGCCAACAATATCCTTGGAATAAATTAAAGCCCTTATTGCTGAGATCCCAGAGATTACAGTAAAACCTTTCATTGACTAAAGGCATACAATTTCTTATCTGGCTAACTTTACTGGCAAGGATTCTTATTTGATCCAAACTGTTAGAGCTGTCATGAAGGCTAATTAAGCAAGAGGAATTCTAATCAAAGCACACCTTAAGTGGAGCAGTCATTCAGCCTTTTGAAAGATTGCCTGATGCATTAACAATTTTTGAAGATGATGACATTATAAAGAAATGTAAATATGTCAAAAAATATTGTGTTTCCAGAAGTAATGGAGACATATTTGGAAAGATTAATGTATGGCAATGAATTGCATTAAAAAAAATGTGGGTCAATAAATTAAAGAGAGAAACCTTTTCTGTTTCTTCCCTTAAACTGATAATCTTGGATCTCTAAACAAAATGAAAACCTCACACTTTACAGTGAAATTATTTTAATTATTGATAATCTCTTTATTGTTGACAATTGTGTTAAATTTCAACCTTTTAATTGAAATGTTCAATTCATATGAAATACCTATCCAATTGTAAAAGTGTTGCTCATGAATTAGATTTTATCATGTACTTTAGAGCTTATTGATAATACCTAAGTACTCACTCTTCATAATTCGTTAAATATTAGAAGTCAGTTATGATCGGATGGATCTTTAAATAATGTTGCTTCTTATAGGTTGTTGTGTTTGATGTGCTGTACCATTCAAAATCATAAAGCAAACCCATCAGGCTAAATGTATTTTAATATTAGTCTTAATACACTGTTCACAGTGTACAATGTGTTGCTTCTCTCATGCATTCATTTGACACTTTTGCTTAGTCCTATACCAGCTCAACATGAATCTGCCCAATTGTTTCCTTTGTTATGGCCTGTAGAGAACATGAGCACAGAAAATAAAATGTAGATCGGATACACCATGCTTTTTGCTGGGAAGCTTTTGTGTTACAAAGGCAACCCCCATTAGAAAATGCATTTGAAAAAACGTTGCAAAGTCAAATATTATTTGCGTATTGTGGTAAGGTCATACACATCCTCTGGCGTCAAGCTACAGAGAATGAGACAAGAAAGAGCAAGAGCAATGAGTTTTGTTTTACAAACTGCTGGATAGAATTAATAACTATGCCAACTGAGGGGGGTGAATGTTACAGTGTGGTTATTTGATAATGACCAATTATAAAAGGCCCCCACGACAGATGAAATAACAAAACAACTTTACAAGGTTTTTGTTGGGAAACAATTAATATTGAGTTGTGTTCTGATTATTATTTTGACAGGAAAGACCTTACTCTGCAGCAGAACTGGACATTAAAGCTGCTTCTCATGGTTAAACACCAACAAACACCAGGGTGTCAATGTAACCAGATTTACCATGTGCAGGATAGACTGGTGAGATAGTGTAAAAAGAATTCTGAAACAACACTGGGTGTTGGCACCAACACACAAGGTGATAAATTGCTCTGACAATCCTGTTAACTGTTCGCTCTGCTTCAGTTCAGATATACCAATTTTAGTTCTTCAAAAAGCTTGTTAATATGCTGCAAAAGAGCCAGGGCAATTGTTAAGTGGGCAAAGGTCAAGAGTCTTTAATTCAAAGTGGGGACTTCTATGAAGCAATGGGTTATTAAGTCATGTGGAGCCAGCAATAAGCAGTCCTCTAGGAGATTACACGAAGCTTAAACTTCTGAAAATTGCTGTGTTTTATTCTGTTTTCACCTTGTCAACGAATCCCTGTGTTTGTGTGGTGTTTGTGTGTGTGTGTGTGTGTGTGTGTGTTTCTTATGAAGTCCTTCTTCCTTTTTCCCAAAACGCCCACACACTGCTTGTTGCTGTAGCTGATATGCAGGCTGTCATAACAATGAAGCTGGAACTTGGCGAAGCTGTTAGCTCCCAGCACTCACCCCCGGAGCCTGTTTGGCAGGTTCTGGCTTCTTCTCTAAAGAAAGAAAGAGGAAATGAAAAGTGATAAAGAATGTGAAACGGGAGAAATCTGTGCTTTGCCCTGATCACTTGAATGGCTCGATCTGCACAAGAAACTTACAACTTTTGCTTCACCCAACCAGCTAGCAAGCAGATATTTTGAAAGCAGCAACAGGCGTTCATACATGAGTTAACTTCTCAAAACCCACTTGAATTGTTCTAATATATTAGTATTCAGTACAATAATTTCCTCATGATTATGATAAAATCTTAGCAGTGTTTCTTCAGAACGAAGTCTTCATTTTTAACTGGTACATGTATCTCTTCTGATGCTGAAGGAATCTCCCCCTGTAGTTAGCTGAACCATCCCAAAAGCTTTTTAAAAAGGTTCCTCACACTTTTTTCTTCTGTTAAACAGAACACAGGAAAGATGAACCAATTGATAGTGACCATGAATACTTGGATGCAATCACGCAACCTCTGATGCTCACTCAGGGCATGTGTGTGACCTATGACCTTGGTTACCTTCAGGGCTGCCAATCTTTACCAGGTGGGGGAGATGCTCCCCTTCAGTAGGATGAATGCGACTGCTTTGCTGAAGGCCTTCGCTTTCCTCAGGGGCCCCTCCAGCATGTTTGCCAACAAACACATGCCGCATCCTAAGTTATCAGGATCCACAGCTGTTTCAGCCAGAGACCTCGGTGAGCAGCTAATCTTATCTCCAGCACCGTGCTACATACCTGCACATTGCTTGGAGCCACCGTGTGTTGAGTTCACCGTAATGCCAAGGCTATGCGGCAGATAATGTGCAACAAGTTCAAATAGAAACATGAAAGTACACACTGGCAGCTCTATGTTTAACTCCTGGTGAATAGAGACAAGCCACAAAGCAATCCCAGAGATTTCATTCAGATCTCACGTCTTGCTTAAAGGCAAAAAAAAAATTAGATTATCCAACTTTTCTGTGGCTCTTTATGAATGTACTTGTGTGTCAGTACAAAAACGATTTGACAGTAAATTTCGCTAATTTGATAAGACTTGTTAAAAGTCACAGCATCCTCCTTCTGGCAGGCAAACTGTCAATTTCAGGTTCATTTCATCGACCGAGCAAGCAGTGACTTCTGGGCACTTGGAATCAGTCACTTGTGTATTTGGTAGAGGTTCAACTCAAGGGAGAGTTTGACCGTATAAAACTCTTAACATCGGTGTTTACAGGTTTTAATGCTCACCTCTCAAAACAGGAGCTTCATACTAGTATGATACTGAATTTGATCGTTTACATGCAGCCATGGTATTGTTTTATAATCTGCATTGCTTTTCTACAGGCAACAGGTAGGATAACCATTGTGGTGTCAGTGGATGTCTTTTCCACCCACTCTCAACCAGCCCCCTCCCAGGGTGGAGTATAAAATTCCACCCATTACCTCTCGCTAGCAATCTAACTGGAAAATCATAAAATGATGCAGCACAGAAGGAGGCCATTTGGCCCATCATGCCTGTGCTAGCTCTTTAAAAGAGCTATCAGGTCAGGAGCGTGATAGAGTACTCTCCACTTGCCTGGATGAGTGCAGATTCAACAACACTCAAGAAGAAGCTTGACACCATCCAGGACAAAGCAGCCCACTTGATTGGCACCACATCCACAAATATTCACTCCCTCCACCACTGACGAACAGTGACAGCAGTGTGTGTCATCTACAAGATGCACTGCAGGAGCTCACCAAGCCTACTTAGACGGCACTTTCCAAACCCACAACTGCTACCACCAAGAAGAACGAGGGCAGCAGACATATGGTAACACCACCATCTGGAAATTCCCCTCCAAGCCACTTACCATCCTGACTTGAAATACATCACCCTTCCTTCACTGTCGCTGTGTCAAGATCCTGAGCACCCTCCCTAACAACACTGGATGTACCTACAACACATGGATTGCAGCAGTTCAAGAAGGCAGCACACTGCCACCTTCTCAAGGGCAATTAGGAATGGGTAACAAAAAATGCTGGCCTAGCCAGTGACACCCGCACCCCATGAATAAATAAAAAAAGACTCAATTAGTCTCACTTCCCTACTCTTTCCCCTTCAATTTTTTTATCCAATTCCCTTAGCAAACCTACTATTGAATCTACTTCAGCCACTCTTTCAACAAGTGCATTCCAGTGCAAAATAATTTGCTGCACAAAAATAATTCTCCTCATCTCAACTCTTGTTCTTTTGCCGATTCCACCTTTTGATTCCTCTCATCTCCACCTATCCGAGGTGTTTCACACCCAACATAGGCCAATGGAATGGGTGGAATCTCACAGCCTCGCTGTAGCAGAGGCGGGGGCGTAAAACACAGCAAGCCATTCAAAACTCCATTGGCTTCAGTGGGACCGTAAAATCCCGCTGGCGTAAAATTCCGCCCGATGAATAGTTGTATTGGAATTTTCTGATAAAGCACTTTTGGTGACCGGGTGGGGTGTCAGCAGGTTAGGAAGGGAGGTGACTGGGTGGGTAGGGTGGCAGGGTGATAGGGTGAGTGGGGTGCCGACTCATTTGCTCGAATAGTTACGGGGGCAGAATTTTCACTTCGGCAGGCAGGCGCGCGCCCAATCCGCTTGAACGTGAAATGACCCGCGTCAACGTCAATGCGTAGTCGAGTGATAGTTTGGTCGGAGGGTGCGCGCGGGAATTGGCAGCACGCCCACCGGCATTTAAAAGGCCTATTAAGGCCATTAAAGGGTCAGTTAACTTAAATTTTTCGTTGCCCATCCAACCTTACGTTTGGCGGGGCAGGCAAAAAGGCCAAGCGGCCTTTGCACTTTTTTTGGAAACCTCATCCACGGGCGTGATGAGGCTTCCAACACCAAGTAAAAATTAAATAAATTTTTTCAGATTTCACTTATAACGTGTCCCTACTCAGGTGACAGAGGCATGTTTTATAACATTTTCTAATCTTTATTATGTCTTTTGAAAACTCTTCGTCTCCCTGAGGCAGCTCTGTGCCTCGGAAATTTTCAAGCGCGCACTCGGGTGCATGCACTCGCCATACTCGCCCTTTTGCACCCCACCCCCCCCACCTCCACCTCGTACAGGCAGCGCTGAGTGATGCCACTGGCATTTCACGCTGGGCAGGCCTTAACTGACCCGCCAGAGTGAAATTGCCTTCCAGCCTCGATCATGGGCAATGGTCGGTTTCCTGCCTACCCCGCCCACCCCCTGCCAAGCCTGCCCGACAAGGGCTAAATTCTGCTCGGAGAAAATGCCAGACAGAAGAAAAAGCAGGTCTAACTCCTGGCTAACTAGATTCCCCCCAACCCCCATCCACCCGGCTTTTCCCCCACCTCCCGACGCCTCCAATCCTCTGACCCGCCCCAACTCTCCAGCTCCCCCACCAACCCCGACCTTACCATTCTGCCACACTACCCACCTTTCCACCCCACCAACCCTGCCACCTCCAATCCTACCACCCTACCCAGCTGGCACCCCAGCCACCTCGCCACCATCATTTTGTTTCTTTTTTCATTATTCATAGAACATCTGATCACCAACCATTGTGCAAGAACTGTGTCAGTACAATTTATCTCCAAGGCAGCCTTGGCAGGCTGACAATTAACCTATCTGACCAAGCAACGTCTGATTAATCGGTTACTGGTGGTGTTGGTTGGGGGAAGAATGTTTGGGCAGGACATTAGGAGAACTCCCTGTTCTTTGCATAGTGTGATCATTTACTCCCAAGTGAACAAGGGCCTCTGATAAGTGGTTTTAACCCGTGGTAAACAGTGGTAAATGAGAAACTTGCCCTCATCAGTGGATCTGTATCTCAGTATATTAGTTTCAGGAGGACAATGGGATTTTCCTTCCTACCCATTTTGGTCTCTGCTTAATTCTGCACAGCAGCATTTTTATTTGTTTCCCCTCTTGCCCCTCATACAGAACAACTGTCCAACAAGACAACTTGAGCACCGAGCAATATTAATGATGGGGACTGACTGGAACACATGAGAATAATCATTTTGACACGCTGATCTACAAACAACAAATGAACCTCTATTGAGGATCACTTTTTTCCAAAAAAAAATATATGCCTGAAGATGCTTGTCTGTTGACACTCCCTGGTGATAATCTGTAATCAATTGAATTAGACTGCATAATTGTTCCAAATTTTTTATGACAACAGATGTATTTAATGCACATTAAGCTTCACAGTTTGAAATTTGTAAGGATCTAGTTAAGGATTTGGAAAATCTTTTTTAAAAATGTTGTCTTTCCACAACCAAACTGGAAGGTCAATTTGTCATGGGTGAAAGACAGCAAAGAAACATTACAGTAGATTATGGCCTCTACAGTCAACTGGCCTTTTTTTGTCACTCATTACTGATGGCTAAATTCTGCTCAACAATGAACAGCAAAAAAGTTAAAAATAAAACTCGATCATCTCCCTTCCCTGGCACATATGCTCCCAATTCTGTCATTGTTTCACTTATTCAGGAAACAAGCTCCTAGCAAATCTCTCTTTGTCTCTGGTTTCAAAAGAAGGTAATTTACCTGTCATGTTTAAAATCCTTTTAGTTCTGAAGTGACCCAAGCATCCTACATCATGATGGCATCAACTTTGTGGATCATTATGCAGAAATGTACAATACCTGGGGCCTGAAAATATAATCTGATTATATTTTATTTAATGGTTTCTTTCGAACAGCAGCAGACTGGGATTCCTTCAAATGGTATTGCGGTAAAATTTATAGCGATCCTTCCCTTGGCCGTCTTTGAAGACATTTCCTGAGAGTCGCATTAAGCAAGCAACCGAAAGTAAAAACTGGTGCAACCAAGCTCATGGAAATTGTTGACCTTACAATTCCTCCTCCACTTCACAAAATTAAATTAAAGTCTGAAGCCATCAATTCAATGGCTTCTGCGAATTAGACACATTTAAGAAATTGCAATTTTTTTCAAATTTTCAATGGTTTTTTTCAAATTTTGATGTAAATCATTCTGATGTTATAAAATACTGAAAATACCATTCTCGTTACCGTACCCTAGAGGTATCCTGGAAGATATGCTATGGGACCCCTTGGAAGTCCCAACACAAGGGCTCCATGGGAATTGCCTGGTTCCATTGGGCATTTGCCCTGCATCCAGGAAACCTCCGAAAAATTCTCCAACACTGAGTTACAGTCAGAGACCTCATGAGGGTTCTGACTCAATTACTAGAATAATTAGCCAGGAAATGTTAGAGGGGACAAAAAGGTCTAACTCCTGGGTGACTACACAACTGAGCTCCCCCCACCGCCCCCCCCCACCCCGCCCCCACCAGCCACACCGCCAGCCTCCAACAGTCCAATTCCACCCCCTACCCTCTGACCCTCAGACTCACCTGACACTCCGGCTCCTCCACCAACCCTACCTCACCACCCTGCCGCTCTGCCCATCTGGCACCCTACCTACCCCAGCACCCTGTCACCTTACCCACACTGCCACCTCCCTGCCACCCTAACCAGCTGACATTGCACCCCATCAACCCAACCACCCTACCCAGCTGGCACCCTGACACCCTAGCCACACTGACACCTACCAGCATATCCACCCTCCCGCCTGACCTACACTACACCCTGCCATCCGCCACCCTCTCCCCTACCACCCTGCCACCCACCACCCTGCCACCCTACCCAGCTAACATCCTAACTCTCTGCCCACCCTACCTGCCTACCTCACGCACACCCATTCGCTAACATGGCGAAAAGCTATTTAAATGTCCCTAAACATTTCACGATGTTGGTGAATGAAGACTCACCAAAATACCACACTGAGTGCCATAAAAAGGGAGCAAGGCTTTGCTTCCCCCAATGGTTCTGCACTGCCGAGAAGGGCAGAGTCACATGAGGGGACATTTTTTTTAAACAATTTCAAATTCTTTATTTTTAATCCTTAAAACCTTCATCTCCCTGAAGCAGCTCTGTGCCTCAGGGACCTTTTCCTGCACCCACCTGCGTGCGTGCATGATGTTGCCTGATGGCCCTTCTCCCCTCCCCCCCACCTCCCACAACCCCCACCCAGCCCCCCAATACAGGCAGCGCTGAGCGCTGCAGCACACGTTTCGCAGGCCTTAACTGACCCATGAACTCGCCATCCGGCCCCGATCGCGGGGGGTAATTCCCTGCTCCCGCTCGACCCTGCCCAGCCTGCATGACCAGGGCAAAATCCTGGCCTTTAAATATTAAAAAAAAATGAAAGTTAAAGATCTGAACTAGATGCCAAAAAATCTAATAGCAGTCTTACTCATGCCACTGCAGCACATAGATCAGAAAGCAACACGACCACAGCACAAAAGTCAAATCTAGACAGTAATCTTTCTCCCGGTGCCAGTCAACAGAATGCCAACAGGAAAGCTAACACATGATTATAACTCACCCACCAGACTGCTCAGCACCAGTTCCTCTCTACCAACTACCCACATCGGAAAATAACTAACTATCAGATATCAGAAAAACTTGTATCTATATAAAGTCTTTAATGTAGTAAAACTTCCCAAGGTGCTTCTCAGATGTGATAGCAAACAAAATATGACGCTAAGCCATATAAAGAAATATTAGGGGAGGCAACCAAAGACTTGGACAAATGGTAGGTTTTAAGGAAAAAGAGCAGAGAGGCTTAGGGATGGAATTCCGAAGTTTAGGGCCTTGGCAGCTGAAGGCACAGCTGCTAATGTTGGAGCGACGGAAATTGGGATGTGAAAGAAGCCAGAACTGAAGGAGCACACAGATCTCAGATGGTTCTGAGACTGGGAGAGGTTACAGTGACAGGGAGAAACATGTACACACCCAAACGCAGGCAAGGAACTTGAGCTCGAGTAGAAAAATAAACATGAGGGGTGGAATCGTCCCAGATTTGCACTAAGTGTGGTAGCGGGTGTGAAAGAAGCAGTTTTACCCACTGGCCACAATGGCGGGTTTTCACGCCATATCGTCCAATTCCCGATGCATCCTGGATCACTGGCTTCTGGTTCACCCATCCCACCGCCACCTCAGGCCTTCAGTAATCTGGGCACCATATTTAAAGGGCGCCCCTGCACAGAGCCAGCTCTCTCTAAGGGGATTGGAAGCTGCTGGAAAGTCATGGCTGCTAAAGGGAGGAAACATGCTGCCCCCAAATTTAGTGACGGCTCCCTTGGGCGCCTATTGGATGCAGTGGAGGCCCCGCTGTGAAGTCCTCTATCCCCGCTCTGGGCGAAGACCAGCAAGTGAGGTCACCAATCCTTCATGGGAGGTAGTGGCAGTGGTGATCAGCCACACAGGAGTCAAATGTTCACAGCTGCAAGGTGAGGATGTCAGGGCTGTCCTCACTGCATCTCGTCATGATCCTCCATGAATCTTGCAGCTGTGAAATGTCCTGGGCGCACCTGCTTAGTCTGCCTAGTGCAATGACCTCATCACCGGCACTTTTGCCTTCATCATTATCATCCCCTTTGATGTCCTCCTTATCAGAGGAGGCTTGCATCTCTTCCATCTCCTTCTCAGCCAGGTCCTCCCCTACCCCTGTTGCACTGCCACGTTCTGGAGTGGGCAGCTAGCTACGATAATGTGCGACACCCCCTGGGGACTGTACTGCAGTGCCCCACCAGACCTGTCGGGGAGGGGATCCGGAACCTCATTTTCAAAATGCCTATTTGTTTGCTCCACCAAAGTCCGGGTCATGGCATGAGACTCTGCTGCAGTCTGAGGCCACTGGACAGGTGTCATCAGCCACGTCCTCTGTGGGTAGCCCTTGTCCCCAAGGAGCCATCCCTGCAGCCTCCCTGGACCCTGGAAGATGTCAGGGATTTGAGATCTGCTAGTGATGTAGGAGTCGTGGATGCTCCCTGGGAATCATGTGCGGACATGTAGGATGTGTTTGTGGTGGTTGCACACCAGCTGAACATTCAACGAGTGGAAGCTCTTGCTGTTGACATAGTTGATTGCTTGTTGCCATGGAGGTCTAAGTGACACATGAGCGCAGTTGATAGCACCTTGCACCTGTTGGAAACCAGAGAGCCGTGCAAATCCCAACACTCTTGCTTCCTGGCTTTCCTGCTCCCAGTCAAAATGCACCAAGTTCTGTGCCATCGTCTATGACCTCCTGGATGAACTTGTGGGCAGACACTTGTGGGATCCTGCACAGGTCACCTGGTTGAGCCCTGGAAGGAGCCACTCATGTCAAATTGAACACCACAGTCACTTTCACGGCCACTGGCAGTGGATGCCCTCTTAAACGCGCCCCCCGCACCTTGCCAACGAGACGGGATGGTTCCATCCATGAGGAAATTTCCTCCCCATTACCTTTGTTTCCAGACAATCATTTCCTGCCACTTTGACATCAGCAAAATTAAATGCAGAACTCTGACAAAATGGTGGCCTGCAAAGAATCTATGGGTATGTGTGTGCATGTGTCTGTGTGTGTGTGTGTGTGTTTTTAAACAATGGCCAATCCAAAACTGGAATTGCCAAATTGGGCCAGATTTCAGGACCCATAAATTACTCTCAATTCCAAATCACATCTTGCTTTGGGTTTGGGATTCAGTTGAGTTGCCATTAATATTTTATAAAACAATATACGTTTTCTGTAGATCCACAAAATTAAACATTGCTACTTAAGCATCAGGTAGCTCATTTTGTTTCAGACTGTGTGGTATATGAACTCGTGTGGGAGACCCTTTTTCTAAACTGCAGAAGGAGGAAGGAACATTCACTACAGGTCATCATGATTTCATGGATCTGACAGATAGACTGTACAAAAGCATTCACTCAACTGTTGAGATATCAAGAGAAGAGAATATCCCCTTTGTTAAATCCAGCTGGTATGCCCTTCTTTCAAATTACTTATATAGACTTGGAGAGAAACATGAAACAATGCTTATACAATGAAGAGGGGCTTAATCGACGTGCATATTAGTCCATATCCTCCAACAGCACAGCCAAGATTAAGCATTTGTTGTGGATAGACATAAGGTCATACCTGAGGTCCTTACATAGCAAATCTTCAATCTTGACTCTGCTGTTGCAGAGATGTAGAATAGTAGCAGGTATTTCCCTGCAAACATTCCACCCATTTGAATTTAGGCAACAGTCTAACATGTCAGCAGGCTATCCTTAAATATCTAACATATAAATTGAGCATGGTTTTTTAAAAAAGTACATAATTTTTTCCACTTACAGCTGTGTCTCATCGTTTGGAAGCATTTGTTCCTGGGGTTTCCAATCAACTTTCAACATCAACATATAACTTCCCCGAACTCAAGCTACGGTGCCAATGCCTGAGCAGTTTTATACTTGGCTAACAGTGAAGAGTGGATTCCCCACAGGCAAGGTAGATCAAAGGGAGGACACACCAGGAGTTTTCTTGTGGCTCCCATCCAACAAGCCAAGAGCACCATTGACAGAGGTCTAAAGTAGGTCACCTGCTTGATTCCATAAATAAGAAATGGTGTAGGGAGCTCTAAAGAGGGGAGAAAATTGAATTTGAAATTAAGAAAGATATCCAAGAGACTCATTAATATTTTGTATGGAAATGCGCAAGCAATACACGTGCAGTGGAGCTGCTGATTGTACAAGCTATGAAACTCACTGCATCAACTCACCAATGTTACTTTGATAGCACAGCCCTGCTCTGTGATCCCCACTACTGAGAGCTGCACTCCTGCGGATAGGAGTATGCAGAGCTGCATGTGTGCAATCAATGATGTCTTAGGCTTTGGGGGATCCTGCAACCTAAGCAAAACCTTTCTTGCCACTTTTGGTTGTCTCTTGGGATAGGGATGGAGTTGATTGTTCTGCCGGTGTGACAGTTGTCTGGCTAATACTAGTGTGGACTGCAGGTTCACTGATATCACTAGAATGAAAGCCTGGCAAAAGGTTTCAGGCCTTAACAAGCAGTAAACATGTCTGCTTTGGGCTGCAGGTCACTTTGCTTCAAGTGACATTGCCTCATACAGGTTCTGCACAAGTCCAAGAATGTCACCCCTAGTCTGTATATTTGATCCGGAGGTGAAAGCTAAGTAGGAGCAGATCTTTGATATTTTAAAGTGCCTTAATCAACATCTTGCTGCTTTCCTCCCTTTTTCTTTTGTCCAAACAAAAATAGAAATAAAAATAAATGCCTGTAGGGGAATTCATTGTCCATCACAGTAGATAACTTACAAAAGTTGGGTCATCAAAGACCCTCTCAATAGACGGCATAAAGAATGAGCAGAGGAAAAATTCTGAAGCACCAAAAAAAAACATTCAAAACACATCTGCAGATAATTGTTTGTCTTTTAATTACTTTTACACTGAAGTTCTTGCATCTCTGGATATTGATTTATCTGAACGTGATGAGGAACAACTCAGTTTCTGACATATGGTAGCTCAGTGACATTTTTGGTCCCCTTCTGCTTCGATTTACTCAGTTTCCTTATTTAATATCACTCTTAGAATTGTGACTAAACTCCCTGTGGTATTCATTCACCCTGTAAGCTTACTTTACCATGGTAATGAACAGAAGAACCATTCTATTAATTATTTTTGCCATTAGCGTCCAATAGGATCTCTCGAATATTGTCAATAAGTAATACTAGAGCGCTAAGCACATTATTGGTTTAAACTATTATTAAAAATTATTTAATAAAAGGAAAAAAAACAAATAACCATAACACATAAAACATTTGGAGTAGAAATCCTTCCTTTAAATTCCTGAGAAAGAAATAAGTCACAATCTAAAGACTGTGTTATTCTTTTATAGAGCTTCTATACTTGCAGAACTTTTTTTCTGTCTTACCACTGCCAGAGCTGTGCTAATCTAAACTACATCTTGTGGATGTTCCAAATGAAATCCCTCAGATTCAAACAGCTCCAGCACCTTCAACCTTTCTATCAGCAGTTACTGAGACCATCCTGGATTTGAATGAAGCACCGTTGAAACAAGCCTGTTGTCATTGGTATGTTTTTATGCAGAAGTCACACACGGCTCCTCCCTCAGACTTTGCAGATAATCAACAAAGTTCAGATTAGGACTAGATCCAGGTTCCATCTATTCTTTATTTAAAAACTCCTTATGGCTAGCGACTGAAATATAAGAATATTCTCAAAGCTAAAACAGGATAGAACTTATAAGATTATGACTGATTATGATTAATATTCAGGTTTTATATAAGTTATTAGGCTCCGTAAAATAAATTTTCTCTCACTTATATATATATATAAATTGAGCATGCTTCAAATCCTGTCATTTGATCCAATGAAACTCAGTTTTGGATGACAGCTGCTGGAAGTGGTTAGTTGAAGTCTGGGTATGTGAACAGGTGCTCATAGATCCAAGATTTGCTGCCTGTCATGGTTGGATTGCAGTTGTTAGTGCACCTCCAACTTGTAAAACTATGGGATAGAGGGAGTGATTTTACACAGCTCGAGATGTGGCATTGCAGCTGTTTCTCAAGAGGGATCCTCATAACTGCTGTACACCTAATCCCACAGGTTCAGACCTCTGCTTGCCAGTTGTCTCATGATCAACTATTTATGATGATGAAAGGTTCTAATGGGTTAGACCCTCTGTGGCAAAGGATCCAACTGAGCAGGACTGAGATCTGCAGGTTTAGCCCAACTTTGGGGTGGCGGTGAGGTCAGTGATGGGGGATGGGAGTGGGGGGTTGGTGGTGGTACAGGGGTCCTTCCCACTCAGCTCGATTTAACCCTGTAAACTAATTGGCAGAATACTCCAGCCCAGTGGAGCAACAGTATGCACTCTGTGCTTGTAAACTGCATGAATTTCAATGGTTCAACTGAATGCTAATCCAGAGTACACCTGCGAGTTCCCAAGCCTTCGCTTTTTTTTCCCAAGTCTTTGTTCATAGGACAGGTTGCTGGCAAGATTGCTCTTATGGCTCATCCCAAGAGGCACAAAAAGATAGTGTTCAGCCTTCTTCTTGAACCATTAATTGCAGTGTTTGCGTCAATGGTGGTAGCAAATTCGGTTAGGAATTCCAAGATATAGATCCAATGATGATGAGGAATTGCAATGCATGTCCAAGTCAGAATGGTGTGTGACTTGGAGGTGTTGATGTTCCCTTGAGGTTGGCACCCTTATGCCTTTGGTAGTAAATTTTGATGAGCCACATGCCCAGATGTCGTCCAAAACTGAGTTTCATTGGGTCAGATGCTGCAGTGCATCAATACACAGTGCACGGTGGAGGGGATGAATATTGAGAACGTGTACCTAAGTTCTCTGGGCTTAGGTAAGTGGAATATGCTGCCCCCTGACCTGGAAGGAATATGCAATCCATATCAGGCAAATGGAAACCCTAGTTAAGCAGGTTTTTCAGATGTTTGTCCTGGAAGTTTTGAGCAGAGAGATGGGTGTTCATGTGTCAAAACAATGTCAAAAATGAAAACATCCCCATCAAACTAATCCACAAATGTGCTGGCATGAGAAACTATTCATGCGGAAAATTTGCTGACCAAACTTCTCCCAGTGCACATGACAGTGGGAGATTTCAACAGTGACCAGACAACATTGGAAAATGAACAGCCTAGATCTTAGAGTTTTGTGATACCATTTCGTCAAATTGTTACTTTTTAATTCACTTTCGGAAGTCTGTAGTCACCTAATTCATCAACAATTCCTTGTGACAAAATAATAAGATAAAACTGAAGTGTTACATAAAATTAAGGACAGAATGTATGACTTTTAAATGGCGATTGAATTAAGTCTGTGCCACTTGGTCTAATTATTTTGTCTGATTTCAATGTTTTAAGCTGAAACGGAACCACAATCTGTCAGGGGATTTATAATGAATGCTAATAATGGAAATTAAGACCTGAGTAATAATGTTACCTTTATTTTCAATAAAGTGGTGCAAGGATTTTTGATTTGCCTCTCCCTCACCCTTTCAATGCAGCATAGCTCTGCACACATAGTGCCACCAAACCCATTGTACAACAGGGGAACAAATTCCATACTTCTTATACAAATCTTAGTTCTCTACATTATGAAAGCCTTTATTTGGTGACACAGAGTGTACGAGAGCAGTAATGTCTGTGCCAGACCAGAGTGCAGTAAGGTGTTACTCAGAATAGGATGCTTGTCTGAAGGACAATCCGTCAGATTTTAGTTGTGTATCTATACCTACGTGCATTTTACTGTATTTTTCTTATTTCATTATTTCTTGATTGAAAAATGTTTTGCTAATTGTATTTGTTTCTAGAGTAGGAGGGGTGTGTGAGGGCAGAGGGTTGTGGGTGAGGGGAGAGATTGTGGCCTAGTGCCAACTGGATTAGTAATTCAGACATTGGTCCAGCTAATGCCCAGTGGATGCAGGTTCAAATCCCACCACAGCATATGTTGGAATTTAAATTCAATTAATAAAATCCAGAATTGAAAGCTTGTCCTCATAATGGTGACCATGAAACTATCATTAAATGTCATAAAAACTCTTCCCTTTAGGGAAGGAAATCGACCTTCCTTACCTGGTCTGACCTACATGTGACTCTAGACCCACAGCAATGCAATTAATTTTTAACTGCCCTCTGAATTGGCCTAACAGGGCAATTAGGGATGGGCAACAAATGCTGGCCTTGCCAGTGACACCCGCATCCCATGCAAGAATAATAAAGTGTCCATCTTAGGCCTATAAGCTCTAGGAGCAACTCTGAATTTTCTGTTTTGTGGTCTAACTGAACAAGGTCAAAGCCATAACAAAAACAGAATTACCTGGAACAACTCAGCAGGTCTGGCAGCATTGGCGGAGAAGAAAAGAGTTGACGTTTCGAGTCCTCATGACCCTTCAACAGAACCGTGTTTCTGTTTTTGTTTTGGATTTCCAGCATCTGCAGTTTTTTGTTTTTATCTCAAGCTCAAAGCCGTTATGTGAAATATTTGTTCGTTCGTTCATTCATTCATTGTCACCATTGCCTTACTGGGCCCATTGGCATCGTTTTGCTTCTTCTCTGATTTTCTTCAAGCCTCTCTCAGTCCATGTCTCGATGCTATCCATCCATCCAATTTTTTTTCTTCCTCTTCTGATTTTACCCTCAAATTTCTCCTACAACTGTTGCCTGGACAAGACTATCAGGTCTTGTCCATACTTGGCTATCTTTCTCTCTAACTGTATCTAACAAATCTTTTGATTCCTGCACTACTACTCTTGATCTAGCCCACTCATTTTTCTTTGTGTCCATCGAGCTGATTCTGAGCACCCTCTGCCATACCCACATATCAAAAGTTGCTATCTTCCTCTCATCTTCTTTCTCCTGAGTCCAACTGTCGCATCCGTAGAGTGCAACTCTCCACACTAGTGATTGCACTTGACTAGTGTGAAATATTACACTTTTTAAAACTGCCAGTACCATATCTGCTGGGTGCCTTTTCTCCTCTGAATCCTTATTTATTTTCCAGTAAAGAATAAGGGGGCCTAAATACCCCAACCTCCATTTTCCTAGTTCTCCTCTGTGGTTTAAATGTTTCTAACACTATTACGGGCAGCTCGAAGAGGTTGCTGACAGCAGTTTGGGTTGCACAAGTCAAGTTTTCCAAACTGTTCTAAGTGAAAGTTGAGGACCTTTGGCAACCAATTAGAATGCAGGAATAGATAAAAGTACAATCAAGTCTCTCTAGCATGAGATGCTGCTCAGATACCCTAATGAAAACTATTGATGATATGATAGCATTGCCACCATCAAACCCCCAGCATCAACATCCTGGAGATCAAAGTTGACCAGAAGCATAACTGAACCAGCCATATAAATACAGTGCCTACAAGTGCAGGTCAGAGGCTGGGCACTCCACAGCAAGTGGCTCAATTCCTGACGCCTCAAAGATTTTCCACCATCCACAAGACATAGGTTGGGCATGTGATGGAATAGTCTCCACTTGCCTTGATGTGTGCAACTCCAACAGCACTCAGGAAGCTCGACGCTGAATATAACAAAGTAGCTCATTTGATCCACACCTCATTCACTCACGCCACCACCAGTGCAACTTGGTTGCAGGGTATATCAGCTACAAGATGCAGTGCAATAACTTGTCAAGGCTTCTTCGACAGCACCTTCAAAACCCATGACGTCTATCACATAAAAGAATAAGGACAGCAGACTCATGGAGACACCATCACCTATAAGTTCCCGTCCACATCACATGCCATCTTTACTTGGAATAATATCACCTTTTCTTCATCATTGCTGGGTCAAAATCCTGGAATCTCCTCCCCAAAATCAATGGGTGCACCCTCACCACATGGACTGCAGTGGCTCAAGAATGTCACTACCTTCTCAAGGGCAATTAGTGTTGGACAATAAATGCTGGCCTTGCCAGTGATGCCCACATCCCACAATTGAATTTTAAAAAATCAGCTAAGGACTTGGTCTAACTTTTGGTGTAGGGAATAGAACTCACAAATACAGCTATGAAGCGGTAACTTGAGTGACCAAAATGTTTTTATTTAATTTATTCATACTGAGGTATGGGCACTGCCGGCAAGGCTGGTATTTAATTCCTATCTCTAGTTTCTCTCAAGAAGATTATGCTGAGCCTTCTTCATCAACTGCTGTGTGATGAAAGTGTCAGGGTTTTAGCCCAGCAATAATGGAGGAACATTGAGATACGTTCAAGTCTGGATGGTCTGTGACTTTGAGGGAAACTTCGAGGTAACTGTGTTCCCATGCGCCCTTGACCTTCAAAGTGGTTGAAGTAGCATACACATAATGGGTGCATTAGATTATGGTTGAACATCAAAGCTAATATTACAGGGAATTACATAGAATATAGAGCACAGAAATAGGTCACTTGGCCCAGCCAAACCATGTTGCTCTTTATGTGTCACTGGAGCCTCCTCCAATTCTTCCCCAACTAGCGTGATCAGCAAACTTCTATTCCCTTCTCCCTCATGTACTTATCTAGCTTCCTTAAATGCATCCATATTAATTGTCTCAAATACTCCCCATGGCCGTGAGTTGCACATTCTCATCACTCTCAGGGTGAAGAACCTTCTTCTGAATTCTTTATTTAACTTCTGGGTGACTATCTAATATTGATTGACTAGTTTTGTTCTCCCCTGTATGTGGATGCACTCTCTCTGTGTCCACTCTATCAAAACCTTTCATAATTTTAAAGACCTGGATCAGATCAACCCCAGCCTTTTCTACAGGAGAGTGATTAGGTTGTTTATCTTTTGTGATAGGTGTAACTTTGCGATTCTGATATCATCCTTGTAAACCTTTTTTGCACCCTCTCCAGTGCCTCTATATACTTCTTCTAACTAGGCAACAAGAACCATACACAGTACTCCAAGTGTGGTCTATCCAAGGTTCAATATAAGTTTAGCATTAACTTCTCTACTTTTCAATTCCATCCCTCTAGAAGCAACTTTGAGTGCTTGCTTTGCTTATGTTATGGTTTTTATTAACCCTGTGTCACAACATTTAGTGACATGTGTATTTGTACTCCCGAATCCTTTTTCTTCCTCTATCCCAGTTAGATTCTTATTTTCAAAGTAATATGTGACCTCCCTATTTTTCTCAACAAAACGTAATACCTCACACTAATCTATGTTGAATTTCTTGTTGAGCCCAGAGAAATGATTAGTGCCAGGACCCTTGACCAATTTAACAAAAACAACTAGAAGTACAGCTATGAGTCATACGTGCATAAGAATATAAGAAATAGGAGCAGGAGTAGGCCATTCAGCCCCATGGGCCTGCTCCATTCAATAAGATCATGACTGAGCTGACAATTGACAATTGACAATTTGTGGCCTCAACTCCACTCTTCTGCCTGCCCTCCATAACCCTTGACTCCCGTGTAGATCAAAAATCTGTCTAACTCAGTCTGGAATATATTCAAGGATCCAGCCTCCACTGCTCTCTGGGGTACAGAATTCCAAAAATTAACGACCCTCTGAGAGAAAAAAATTCCTCCTCATCTCCATGTTAAATGGGAGACCGTTTGTTTTTAAACTATGGCCCCTAGTTCTAGATTCCTCCATGAGAGGAAACATCCTCTCACTATCTACCCTGTCAAGCCCCCTCTGAATCATATATGTTTCAATAAGATCACCTCTCATTCTTCTAAACTCCAATGCATATAGACCCAATCTGCTCGACTTTTCCTCATAAGACAGTCCCCTTTATCCCAGGAATCAACCTAGTGAACCTTCTCTGAACAGTTTCCAATGGATGTTCACCTGATGCCATGAGCGTTCACTTCATTATAGATGCTGTGGCTGACCATTTTAAAATATCTTGACTAAAGACCCAAGGTCATGGTTAGCTGTGGACTACCTGTTAGGGTGGGAAATAATGTACCACTGCAGCCCTGAAAGGCCTCCAGCAACTTAATGTAGTAGATACCATCATTCTTATTGCAAAGAACATAGGAACAGGAGTAGACCATTCAGCCCTTTGAGCCTGCTCAGTCACTCAAGTAGATCCTGGCTGATCTGTATCTCAACCCTGAGTTCCATATCCCTAGATATCTCTACTTGGCAAAAAATGAACAATCTCAGTCTTGAAAACATCAATTGCTCCAGCTTTCTTAAGGGAGCAATTGCCTTAAGCAACAGTCAAGACTATCAGCTGTAGGATCGAGAACTCCCCACTTCTTGGATATAGCTGTGGAAGTTCTGCTGCAGACAGAGGATAGAGGTCTTGTTTGGAATGGGGCAACAAAAGATTAATACACAAGATAAGATCACATGGAGTTAGGGGTAATATATTAGCTTGGATAGAAGATTGGCCAACCAACAGAACGCAGAGAGTCGGGATAAATGGGTCTTTTTTTGGATGGCAAGCTGGAACTAATGGGGGCTACAGGGTTCGGTCCTCAGGCCCCAACTATTTACAATCTATATTAGTGACTTGGATTCAGGGATAGAAGGTACTATAGCTAAATTTGCAGATGACACCAAAATAGGTGGGAAAGTAAGTTGCAAGGAAGACATAAGAAATTTACAAAAGGTTAAGTGGATGGGCCAAAATGCAGATGGAGTTTAACGTGGATAAGTTTGAGGTTCTCCATTTTGGTCGGAAGAATAAAAAGGTGACTTTTTATTTAAATGGAGAGAAACTTCAGAATGCTTCAGTGCAGAGGGACCTGGGTGTCCTTGTGCATGAATCGCTGAAAGTTAGTATGCAGGTACAGCAGATAATAAGGAAGGCCAATGGAATTTTGGCATTTATTCCTAAAGGATTAGAGTGTATAAATAGGGAAGTGTTGTTGCAACTGTACAAGGCATTGGTGAGACCACACCTGGAGTACTGTGCACAATTTTGGTCCCCTTACTTGAGGAAGGATGTAGTTGCACTGGAGGTGGTTCAGAGGAGGTTCACTAGATTGATTCCAGAGATGCGGAGCTTGTCTTATGAGGAGAGATTGAGCAGTTTAGGCCTATACTCGCTAGAGTTTAGAAGGATGAAAGGAGATCTAATTGAGGTATATAAGATGCTAAAGGGGATAGACAAAGTAGATGTGGAGTGGGTGTTTCCTCTTGTGAGCATGCTAGAATGACAGGCCATAGTTTTAGGCTAAGGGGTGGTAGATTTAAATCAGAGATGAGGAGGGATTACTTTTCTCAAAGGGTCGCGAATCTGTGGGATTCACTACCTCAGAGTGCAGTGGATGCCGGGACGCTGAATAAATTTAAGGAGGGGATAGACAGATTTTTAATTAGTAACAGGTTGAAAGGCTATGGGGAGAGGGTGGAAAATTGGAGTCGAGGCCGAAATGAGATCAGCCATGATCATAATGAATGGCGGGGCAGGCTCGAGGGTCTGAGTTGCCTACTCCTGCTCCTAGTTTTTATGTTCTAATGTTCTTATGTTCTTAACAATGCTTGGATGCACTAGAATGATCTGGCAGCCAGTGCTAATTCCATCATCCCAAATATGGCTACCCAGCGTTGGCAAAAAGCTTAATTCATTTACCAGATCAGGCAGAGTAAGTGAGCCAGCCACACCTTCCAAGAATGCACTGTACTAAGCATGTCTACCACTTACAATGAGTTCAACCTCGCACAATGTTAAAGCCTTTGAATGGAATGCTATTAATACCTTTGAGGTACATTGTAGACTTTACGCATTCAGCCATTAACTTTAAGTGTTCCTTCATTCATATTCTCACATTCTAACACCTCACAAAAAGCAGCACTTGCTGTGTAACTGCTTGCTGCATTGTGAATGCCTACAGGATACATTCAGCAAACTGTGTCCCAAAGCCATGAAACATTATGACATTAAATGGGGCAGGGTTACAAATATAAAATTGTTCTCCTTTCCTGATCTGCACTGCTTGATTTACACCATGAATCTGAACGGTCCTGTCTGGAAACTGTGGACGGTGATCTATTCATCACGTACTCATCAAAAGAAAACAGACAAAATTCAGATAAAGCCAGTAAGGGCAATTGTTTGAACCTTAAAAACAATTGTGCTCTATTCTGCAGGAAAATCTCAAACATTAAGATAAAAGCAAAATACTGTGGATCCTGGAAATCTGAAACAAAAACAAAAATACCTGGAAAAACTCAGCATCTGCGGAGAGGAACACAGTTGACATTTCGAGTCCGTATGACTCTTCATCAGAACTAAGGAAATAGAGAAATGAGGTGAAATATAAGCTGGTTGAGGGGGGTGGGACAGGTGGAGCTGGATAGGGGGTCAGTGATAGGTAAAGGCAAAGAAGAGATTGCCAAAGATGTCATAATCAAAAGGGCAAAGGGGTGTTGACGGTGGTGATATTACCTAAGGAATGTGCTAATGGGGACATTAAGGGTAGCAAGCAGCACAAGCTAGTGGCAGATGACCCTTGTGGGGGTGGGGTGGGAGGGAGGGATTGAAATGGGCTAAAAGGTGGAGATAAAACAATAGATCGAAATAAATTTAAAAATAATTGGGAAAAGAAAAATATATATATTTTTTAAATTATAAATTATTGGAAAAGGGGGGGTCGGAAAGTGGGTGGGGATGGAGGACAGAGTTCATGATCTAAAACTGTTGAACTCAATATTAAGTCCGGATGACTGTAAAGTGCCTAATCGGAAGATGAGGTGCTGTTCCTTCAGTTTGAGTTGAGCTTCACAGGAACAATGCAGCAAGCCAAGGATGGACATGTGGTCATGAGAGCAGGGTGGAGTGTTGAAATGGCAAGCGACAGGGAGGTCTGGGTCATGCTTGCAGACAGACCGAAGGTGTTCCGCAAAGCGGTCACCCAGTCTGCGTTTGGTCTCTCCAATGTAGAGGAGACCACATTGGGAGCAGTGAATGCAGTAGACTAAATTGAGGGAAGTGCAAGTGAAGTGCTGTTTCACTTGAAAGGAGTGTTTGGGCCCTTAGACAGTGAGGAGGGGGCAAGGGCCAAGTGTTGCACCTTCTGTGGTTGCATGGGAAGGTGCTGTGGGAGGGGGTTGAGGTGTAGGGGGTGATGGAGGAGTGGACCAGGGTGTCCCGAAGGGAACGATCCCTGTGGAAAGCCGCCAGGGGAATGTGAAGGGAAGATGTGTTTGGTGGTGGCATCATGCTGAGGTTGGTGGAAATGGCGGAGGATGATCCTTTGAATGCGGAGGCTGGTGGGGTGATAAGTGAGGCCAAGGGGGACCCTATCATGTTTCTGGGAGGGAGGAGAAGGTGTGAGGGCAGATGCGCGGGAGATGGTCCGGACACATTTGAGGGCTCTGTCAACCACCGTGGATGGAAAACTTTGGTTAAGGAAGAAGGAGGACATGTCAGAGGAACTGTTTTGGAAAGTGGCATCATCAGGACAGATGTGATGGACGCGAAGGAACTGAAAGAATGGGATCGAGTCCTGACAGGAAGCAGGGTGTGAGGAGCTGTAGTCGAGTTAGCTGTGGGAATCGGTAGACTTGTAATGAATATTGGTGGACAGTCTATCACCAGAAATTGAGACTGAGAGGTCAAGGAAGGGAAGGGAAGTGTCAGTGATGGACTATGTGAAAATGATGGAGAGGTGGAAATTGGAAGCAAAATTAATAAATTTTTCTAGATCCAGATGAGAGCATGAAGCGGCACTGAAGCAGTCTTCGATGTACCGGAGAAAGAGTTGTGGGAGAGGGCCTGAGTAGGACTGGAACAAGGAATGTTCCACATACCCCATAAAGAGACAGGTATAACTGGGGTCCATGCGGGTACCCATAGCCACACCTTTATTTGGAGGAAGTGAAAGGAGTTTAAGGAGAAATTGCTCAGTGAGAGAACAAGTTCAGCCAGACGGAGGAGAGTAGTGGTGGATGGGGATTGTTCGGGCCTCTGTTCGAGGAAGAAGCGGAGAGCCCTCAGACCATCCCAGTGGGGGATGGAGGTGTAGAGGGATTGGATGTCCATGGTGAAGAGGAAGCGGTTGGGGACAGGGAACTGGAAATTGTTGATATGATGTAGGGCGTGAGAGGAAACGCGGATGTAGGTGGGAAGAGACTGGAAAAGGGGAGAGAGAATGGAGTCAAGATAGCAAGAAATGAGTTCCATGGGGCAGGAACAGGCTGACAGTCCTGTTTGTGGATTTTGGGTAGTAGGTAGAAGCGGGCCATCGGAGGTTGGGAGACTATGAGGTTGGCGCTGTGGAGGGAAGATCTCCAGAGGAGATGAGGTCAGTGACAGTCCTGGAAATAATGGTTTGATGTTCAGTGGTGTCATCATGGTCCAGGGGGAGGTGGGAGGGAGTGTCTGTGAGTTGATGCTCAGCTTCTGCGAGGTAGAGGTCAGTGCGCCAGACAACAACAGCACCACCCTTGTCAGCAGGTTTGATGACAAAGTCAGGGTTGGACCTGAGAGAATGGAGTGTGGCAAGTTCAGAAAGAGACAAGTTAGAATGGGTGAGAGGAGCAGAGGAAAAGACGACTTATGTCACGCCGACAGTTCTCAATGAAAAGATCAAGAGCAGGTAAGAATCCAGAGGGAGGGATCCAGGTGGAGGGAGAATATTGGAGGCAGGTAAAAGGATCTGTTGAACAGGAAGAGGACTCCTGCCCAAAAAAGTGAGCACGGAGACGAAGACGGCAGAAGAAGAGTTCAGCATCGTGCCGAGCCCAAAATTCATTGAGGTGAGGGCGTAAGGGTATGAAACTAAGTCCTTTGCTGAGCACTGAACGTTCAGGATCAGAGAGGGGAAGGTCAGAGGGTATGGTGAATACACAGCTGGGATTGGAAGATGGGATGGGGACAGAGGTATGGGAAGGAGAGGAGGGTCCTGGATGGGTGCTGGTGTATTGTTTCATTGAAATGCATAAATGGTACGCACTTCCCCTTA
Organism: Carcharodon carcharias; assembly: GCF_017639515.1. Taxonomy (NCBI): domain Eukaryota; kingdom Metazoa; phylum Chordata; class Chondrichthyes; order Lamniformes; family Lamnidae; genus Carcharodon; species Carcharodon carcharias. The sequence goes on along the minus strand of NC_054492.1, from coordinate 17,143,719 downwards.
TTGCCTGGATGAGTGCAGGTCCAACAACACTTAAGAAGCTCGATACTATCCAAGACAAAACAGCCCTCTTGATTGGCAGCCCTTCCACCAATATTCACTCCCTCTACCACTGACACACAGTAGCAGCAGTGTGTACCATCTACAAGATGCACTGCAGCAACTCACTAAGGCTGCTAATACAGCATCTTCCAAACCCATGACCACTACTATCTAGAAGGACAAGGGCAGCAGATGCATGGGAACACCACCATCTGGAAGCTCCCCTCCAAGCCACACACCATCCTGATTTTGAAATATATCACCATTCCTTCACAGTCGCTGGGTCAAAATCCTGGGACTCCCTCCCTAACAGCACTGTGGGTGTACCTACACCACAGGGACTGCAGCAGTTCAAGACGACAGCTCACCGCCATCTTCTCAAGGCCAATTATGGATGGGCAATAAATGCTGGCCCATCCAGCAATGCCCACATCCCATGAACCAATGTAAAAATATGGGAGCTAAGTATGCTGGCACCAGCCTTGTAACCAATCAGCTCATGAGTTCTATCTATAATACTCGGGGGGGTGGGGGGGGGCGGGGTAGGTGTTAATGTCACTGGACTAGTAATCCAGAGGCCCAGGCTAATTCTCTGTGGGACATGGGTTTGAATCCACCATGGCAGCTGGTGGAGTTTAAATTCAGTAAATAAATCTGGAAGTGACAACTAAGATGAAAGCAAAGTACTGCTGATGCTGGAAATCAGAAATAAAAACAAAAAATGCTGGAGAACTTCAGCAGGTCTGGCAGCATCTGCGGAGAGAGAAACAGAGCTAGTGTTTCGAGTCTGTATGAATCACACGGACTCGAAACATTAACTCTGAGCAGGATTTTCCGTGCCCACTGGCATCGGGCGTGTTCGGTGGCGTGGGCGAACAACATGGCGAGGAAGCCCAAAATCGGTTTCACAACGTCGCGAGACCAGTTTGCGATCATCCACTCTGCCTGTCAATGGCAGGCTGCCTTTCCCACCGTCGGACACCGGGAACCTCATTATAATACATTTGCATATTATTATAAGGCCAGCCCACTGGAATCATCACCCCCCCCCCAACCCCTCCCCGCCATGTCAGCGGGTAAACATCCTGACAAGCGTGATGTGTAGAAGTCGGCCTTGCTCACCTCACGGGCATCCGAGGAGCAGAAGATGCTGGAGGCCAACAGCAACAGGACCCTGGAGGAACGTCCATGGCATGCTGGGTGGATTCTCACGGACATGGACATGGACATGGAAGGTGGAAAATCACCGTTGAGGGTCTGCTCACAATGGACGATGGTCGAGGGGGTGGAGAGGGAGGTCCAGCTGTGTTTGGAGAGATGAAGATGAACCGGGGGGTAGGGAGAGGAAGAGTTTTGAGGGGTGGGTGGGTGGGGAAGTAGGGATGGGGGGAACAAAGGTGTCGGCGGGTGAGGTTGGGAGAGGTGTGAGGGGCTACGGGGAGGGGAGGGAACATGGGGGAGAAGATGGCAACTGGTGCTTGTAGGTATAAGATGGGGGGGGGGGTGTGGAAGGTGTAAGGGAAAGTGTTTGCAGCAGGGAAGGAATCCAGGGGGTTGGAAGGAGCTCAGGGGGGAGGAAGGAGTCCAGGGGAAAGAGAAGAGTTAGGGTGGACGAAGGAGTTTGGAAGGGGGAAGGAGTAAGTCTAGAGGAAGAAGTAAGGGCATCTGAAGGAGTCAGGAAAGGGGAGGGACTAAAGGGCGCATTGAGTCCAGGGTGCGGGGAGGGGTGAAAGGAGCTCCAAGGAGGAAGGAGTCCAGAGGGGAGTGATGTCCAAGTGAACTTGCAATGGAGGGCTCTGAGGAGCCCGTGACTGCCTCTTGGGAAGCAAATTGAAGGTGTGCAGGGTATGAGGGAATTGTGAGAATGATCGAGGGCAGAGTGAGGCAGTAGGGTGGGAGGGTGAGGGTGTGCTGGTATCTGTAGAAGGCATGGCGAGGGTAGTTGGTAGGGACTCAAAGACAGACACAAACTCTGAGGGTCAGAAGGAGGGGATCGGGGAGGTTAATGTGGATTGGGATGGGTTTTTCCAGAAGGAAGGGAACATACATGTTCATCTGGACATCCCCGGAAGAAAGGGTTGTGGCTGGTAGGTCCAGGAGGTGAGGTCGAAGGTGATGCCAGGGGAATCAACAGTGATGGAGAAAGGAAATGGGTGACTGGGGGAGGGGAAAAGATGAGGGACCTGAAGAAAAATGTTAGGTGCACCATGCTTGCCAAATCGAAAGTGAAACCAGAGCCATGGTGGGCGAGATCAGGTGCTGCATGGGAGTGTGATCAGTTGGTGGGCGAAGATGCAGGTCAGTTCAGATGGACAACTGAAAGTGAACCCCAGCAGGCAGCATTGAAAATGCTCAGGACAGTGAGGTGAGTGTGATGAGGGGGAATCTGCATGCGTGGGAGAGTGATTGCACAAGGCTCCGAAAGGCCCTGCCAGACACACACTTCTCCCTCCAGAACCAGTTGTGGGCTGGATGCATGCAGCGGAACTGCTAGTGGGGAGTGGTGGGCGGGGGGGGTGCGGATGCAGTGAGGGGATTCGTGAAGCCTGTCAATGAAGCTGAAAGACACCATTACAGGTTATTCAGTGAGTGTGCATATATTTCCAGATTGTAAAGTGACAAAATATGTTCACCCAAACAACCAACTTTGATCAGAATTTCATAACTTTTAAATACCTTAAGCTTCTAGTTGCTGCCCTGACATCCACAGTAGGGGTGGAAACAGCCTGTGCAACGGTAGGCCCTGTTGCCTCTGATGCCTTCGGTGTGGGTCCTCTGAGGCCTTGAGGACCCTGGCTTCCTTTGGCTGTCCTCCTGTGGGCCGGCTGCTCCTTCTGCGGTGACAGAGGACAAGGTTAAGGGGATTGCAGGCAAAGGGGACTCAGAGGGAGAGGGCAGCCTCTGAGATTCCTCAGTGAATGCTCCAGGGGTGTCCAGCTGCCACTCCACCTCCCTTCGGGTGCCCCAGGGCCCTGGCCTTACTCGTTGAAGGGAAAGAGCACCTGGAAGGGTCATCGAGTTTCCTCGTTTCCCTCTTGCATCGCCACTGCAGGAACTCACCCATGGTTACTGCGATGAAGTGCAGGTCTGCACACATCTCTGCATTCTGTTGGACCAGGGTCTCCATGGCATCCGCCATCCTCCACATGGAGACCTCCATACGTGCACATGTGGGCACCACTGATGCTGCCAGACCTGCTGAGTTTTTCCAGCAGTTTTGTTTTTATTTTGGAATTGAAAACTAGCCTGTCAGTAACGAAAGCATCGTTAGTTGTCGTGAAAATCCATCTGGTTCACTAATGCCCTTTAGGGAAGGAAATCTGCTGTCCTTATCTGGTCTGGCCTACATGTGACTCTTAGGCCCACAGTAATGTGGTTTTGTCTTAATTGCCCTCTGAAATAGCTGAGCAAGTCGCTCAGCTCAAGGGCAATTAGGGATAGGCAACAAAAGCTGGTCTTGCCAGTGAAGCCCATGTCCCATGAAAGAATAAAGAAAAGAAAGTGTCAGTGGGTAAGATACTGAGGCCTCAATCCTGCCCAGCAGCAATGGGGTGGTAGTACCTCAAAGGTTGCAAAGTGACCATCCTGTTCTGTCATGGCTTATATTGTTGGTATTCTGGCAGAAGAGAGGTAGTTATTTAATTTTCTGGGAGCAGGAATGGTTCGCCGGGCTCCTCAAAAGTAAATTGTACAGCTGTGGTTTCAGATCCCCACTGTCTCCCAAGAACAGAGATCCCTCTCCTAACAATTTTATGGCCCAAAATCTCACCGGGACACCTGATTTTGTGATGTTCCAGACTTCATGAGCTGCTCCAGTGCAATTCCTTTCTGCCTGCAAGCTTCTGGTCATAAATTAATAAGGCCCTGCTGTCAAAATGGACTAGACTGCCCGAAAATCGCCTGGGAGGAAAGTCTGTCTCAATGTGCCTACCTCAAGATCTCTGATGTACAATCTTATTACCAGCAGAATGCCACTTCTGAGAATGTTACATTAGTTAGGTGGAGCATAGGCAAATAGTACAAATGCACGACCATTAGAAACATAATGGTGGCATTATTGATGTTAATGCAATCAAAAATACAACATATAGCTTGCATCACAAATATGCTGATACAAATTAGCACCAACATAATACTAATAAAAAATGACCTTGATGTAAAGTATCTAGGAATCACATTATCTTGTCATAGAGGCTAGTGCTCCAAATCTCTAAGGAATCCTTTAGTAGGTAACAGTTGCTGATCTTGAATGGCACAACATGATACAAGCTTTTAAATTGCCTTGTACCCACGCGTGATTGAGAATATAGAGAATTTGGCTTACTACTTATTTAATACTTAAGTCACCTCAAACTATTATCCTAGCTAAATTCACTGATTTTTTTTTTTGTAACCGGGAGACAAAATGGTTAAATGCTATTGAAAGAAAGAAAGGCATTGGAGAACAGATATGGCAGTGGGAGTGTACAAAGTGATTAATGGTCCAACATGAGTGTACTTGTGCCTCAGCAGACTTGCTAAACTTCAGGCACTCGTGTCAAATGGGTTTATTAAAGATGACTGGAAGGCACAGCATTCAAGAGGGAAATACCTCATTGGAGGACTATTTATTTTTCTCATCAATATTTCAAAATTGACCTACTTCTTTGGTTAAAATGTCTTCTTTTTAAATAACTTGCTTGATCTTTTACAAATTTTTTTTATGCATTCACAGGATGTGGGTATCGCTGGCTAGGCCAGCATTTATTGCCCAAAGTTGCAGAAATAATTGCTGAATTAGGATTGAAGTCATCATTTGTTTCTTGTCAAAGTGTTGGTAGCTTCCATCTTGTATGTCGTTCCTCCTGCATCCCGACAATGGTGGTCAGTGGTGATGCATCCACCGGCACCAGACATTGTCTAATACCTTGCCTAAGTAGATATTCTTCACGTGTGAGCCCTGGCAGTGAGCATCATCAAGCTATTTGACTAGAACATGCATCACAGCTAAGCCTGACTCTTCCCCCCATCCAATGTGCACATATGTAAATGGTTCAGCTGCAGCCAGTAATCAGCTCAAGGAGCTCAGATCAATTGCAGTACCCCTATCTCAGCTGGCATCAGTTACTCAGGAATAGAATCACTGTAATCTTCACACGGCGGTGTTCAAAATTTTACCCCCAACTAAGTTAAGCAATTTAGGTCTTATTTGCAGATATATTTCTTACTGCATTGTAATATCCTGTTTGCATATGCTGGGCCTGGTCATTACTGTTGCACTTTAACTTCACCGGAGGTGAGACCCTAAATCCGAGCTGTTAGCACCTGCAGCTTAAGATGTTTGCAAATTAATCTGAATAATCATTTCAAATGTGTTGCTCACATTTCGCAGCCAGTGACGAAATAATAGCACTCACTGCTGACTGTGAAGAAAGCTGCCCACAATGATCCAGTGACCTCCAAAGTGCAAACTTCTCCTTTCCTGATGAGTTTAATCTGGTACCAATCATGGGGATCTCCAATAGCGGTGAGGTCAGCCAGCAGGGTAAGCGCCAATCACACCGACAGACAGCAAACCAGGAATTGAAAAGAACTGGATCTGTTTACTTTCAGTTCAAAATTTCTGACAGCATTGGATTAAGATAGAAGCTAATATAAAGATAAACACATTTTTAAAAATATATCATATATATAATATATATATATTTGAAATTGTGGTTTTTATTAGCACATTGGAGAAATTTGACATGCGATAAATATATAGTTAGTGTTTCGGAGTCAGTAGGCGGAATTTTCCATTTATGGAACTAAGTGCGGTGATGAGTGGTTTTGGCAGCGCCCATCCTGCTGGCTGGAATGGCGGGACTTACCCCCGATTCCGCATTTGAAAGCACGTCAGTTATGCACGGGTGACAATCGGGCCGAATCACCTGGCTAGAAGCTGATTCGTCTGCCTACCGTCGGATGGCGGGGTTGAAGGTCGGGGCGCAACATTTAAACACCAGTCCAGCACATAATCTCACTCCCTCCAGCCCACCTGTCTTCAGGACATGTGCAGGGGTGTCTTCCGGCCATAAGAAGAAGGCCAAAAGCCTCAAGCAAAAGGCAGCACCCCGTTTCACCCATCAGACCCTCTAGGCCTTGATCAGAGGATTGCAGGCACGTCCTGTGTCCCAGGGATGGCTCCAGGGAGCATAGCAGCCTCACATCTCTGGTCTGGGAGGCCATTGCAGAGCAGGTCAGCAGAGTTGGCGACCACACTCGAAACACCACCCAATGCAGGAAGAGGATGAATGATCCCATCCACTCCACCAGGGTAAGTCATCCTTCAACTCCCTCCAATATTAAGCTCTCATCATGGCATTGTGCACTCAAACGACTACTCTCTTCATGGATGTCACACAACCATTTGCGGGGGACACATATCAACACTCATTCTCTCGCTGAGACATTCACATCACCGCCCTCCCATCTATCCTGTTGCTCAAACCCCATCCTCTGGCCTTTCTGGGGAGGGCTCACCACACACAGGGGACAAGCATCTCACCCCAACCTCTGCTCCATCCCTTCTCATCACATGTCTTTCTTTCTTCTTCATACAGACCAAGCTGGCGCACAACAGGTGCGAAAGACCCCAGACCGGGGGAGGGACGGCCAACATCATTGCCCTCACTGAGGTCACGGAGGCTACAGCCAAGCTGGCTGGGGAGGACAGGAATTACCTCTGTGGGGAAGGGGTGGTTGGCCTCTCCCTGTAACCTACTACAGATCACAGTTCCATCACTTCATTAAATCCTGACAATCATGGAAAATCAGTATATACATAAAGCAAGAGTTAAGTCAGCAGAATTAGCTCATCCCTACACCTGGGTGTGTTGAATCGCAGGACCCCAGCTCATGAAGAAACACGGGCCTAGAAGATCTTAAGCCGAGAAAGGTTGCCTCATTTTCTACCCATTTAAATTAAGGCTACCCTGTGGCTATCCGACCCTCCCTACCCAACTTTGATTATATCGCTGCACCTAAGTGATCCAAAGTACGGTGGGGTGGGGAGTGTGGTGGGGGGAGGTGGGAGCAGAGGACTAAGGAAAATCTGCCCCAGTCTTCAAATACTTCATAAGCCCTTCATTATACAGCAATTTGGAAACACCTGAGATCATGAACGGTGCTATATAAACACAGGTTCTTTCTCACTTGCTTCCTTTCACCACATAGTCAGCTGCACAGATGTCCAACCAGTGCTCCCCAACCCTCAGATGTGTGAGGTTTATACCCCTACATTCTTCAGAATCAGATTGGTCAATCCCAGCCATGTGTCCCTGAGATCAAATAACAAACAAACTACAACCACTATCTTGCTCCCCACCTTTGTGATGGATAATAGGAGTTTGAAACATCGAACCACATTTTTATGAGTTTTTATTTAGCTGCTCCGAGCAATAAACTTTGGTTGTGCAAAGACTGTAAAAAGGGCCCCTTACTGCACACAAATCAGTTGACAGCATCGGTGCAGTGTTGATTTGTGAATGGTACACCTAATGCCCCAGGAGTTTTAAAAACTCAACAGATCCTTTGAACAGTTTTTCTTCAACAATAGGCTTAACAGAGAAAACGTTGACATTTAGGAACTATGTAAACAGATTACGATGGGGGATGGAAGAAGGCAGGTTTGAATGTATGTGGGATTGAAGTGAATCCCCACTATTTGTGTAGCCAAGGTTGTTATTTGGGTCGGTGTAAATATGAAACACTGTGTCAGTAACAATTATCAGCTCAACTGCTGGTTAGTAGCATCCGAGGTACTTGATGCAGTCCTAGTACTGGCAGTGCTTTGTTTGCTGGGACCCACAAGGAGATTGCACCTTGACAGGGATCTACTCTCAGACCATTGATAGTGTGTAAAATATTCAACCGACCAGATCAGTTTCCAGCCAGGTGGGTTAGGTTAAAATAATTCCCACCTACGAAATTCAATAGCAGCATGTGAACTTCCTGGAGAGATAGATACAATTTTTACCAGACAAAAACACTGGTCCACCTACAGATCTCTCCTCCCTTTAATCAGGCATGACTGCTTCCTCAACAGTCATATGGTAGACAATACAGGCATACGTTTACTGCTTTTCTCAGGAAGTGCTCACCATGCATATTTCTCAAGCGAATCCTCAATTGTACAAAGTGACATCCAGATTGCAAACTTGGCTGCTGAGAGACAAGGGCTACCTATGCTCAAGGTGGGATCTGACACTCATCTGCACAACCTCCGTCGCTGCCTCCACTAATTGCTCAAAAAATAAGTCACAACAATACACATTTGTGAGGCAAGGAGATGACAAAACAAATGCTTTGGCCTCCTAAACCATCACGGATAATTTAATCCTTAAGGACAGGTAAGTTTGCGGTGGGTGAGAAGTATAAGTCCTCTGAGCTATCATTCAAGCTTGCATTCTGTAGTTATGCTTCTGCTAATTGTTTTTGAGATTCCCCGTACTCTTTTGTGAGAATTTCAACTTTCTATTGCCATTCTGGGTTCTTGATTTTCATCTCTTCATATGCCTCCTTGGAAATGTAATGTTTTTCCAAGCTTTCTTCCAAATATCTAACCATTTTCTTCAGTTCTGTGGTCTCTTTCTTGTACCTCTGTGATACCTCAAAAAGTGTTTGTTCAGATCTTGAACAGATTGGTTCATTGGCAACTTCAGTGTCTCATGCATTTCCAAGGGTATATACTCAGCTTGAATCTTGAGTTTCAACTCTTCTAGTTCAGTTCTGATAGAAACATATTCCAACCTTTTCTCATTTTCCTTTTGCAGGGTTTGTTTATCTTAGGTTTCATCAAATAGCTTTCTTTCATTCACAGCCAGCTGCTTGCTCCACACTGCCACTTGCTTTTGAAATTCAGGTAATGTGTTGGAATTTTTGAGTGTTCTGGAAAGTCCCCTGCCCCTCTGGTGCCCACATGTTGTTTAGCTCAAGTATTGTCTTTTTTTATTTTTTGGTGCTTTACTGGGGGTTTTATCTTCCCCTCACCCTCACCATGATCCATCTGCCTCTATGCCTGGGATCTCTCACTGCTTTCCTACATGCTGTATGTTCCTTGGCTATGACCTTGTGGTACAGGATTTCCCACAGGACAGAGATCTGTAGTTTTCCATCCCCAACTCTTACCCCTTGTTCCAAAAAAAGCCTCCTGTAGATATTAAGGCCAATATTTCTGATAAATGGGCACTCCAGTTTTCTAGTGTGACTTATAGTGAGTTGTTGGCTGAATAGTTATTTTTGGTTTTGTATATTGTATTATTATGTTCTTATATAATCTTTTCTTAAAACATTGTTGCTTGCTGTAGAATATTCTCACTGAAAGAGGTACTTGGATATTAGCACAAGCAGCATAGGTACAATGGGCACTGAACATGTATTTTACCTTGGGATCAGCATGTGACACATTCTTCCAACAAAAGGACAGGAAACAGAACTTTGTAAATACGCTTTACATCTTTCCGATTTTATGTACTTGAAAATGACCCTGAAATGATATTGTGGGGTAACAAATGATAAAGCATTTGTCTGTAATATCATTCCCTGCTGTTTTTGCCAAGCCTTAATTCATAAAATAGACATACCTCAATTAAAATAGTGGACAGAGGGATCAGAAAGCAGTCAGTGCAACCTTCTCCCTCCCGTCTTCATTTTAAATGCCAGCACCTGCAGCCTTTACTATGTTCAAGATTTGCTTATTTCTATTGTCCCAGCACCTCAGTGCTTCCTGATCCACATTAGTTCCCCATTCCTCCAACAAGTTTGAATCCTCATCATTAAATATCGTGCTCTCTAGTTCCAAACTCCTCCCACCATCCCATGAGTTTTCTGTTCTTGTGGCTTGGTGTTCTTCTGCATTTCCTATCATCACTGGCAAAGCCTTCAGGCACTTGGGTTCACTCCCATTTTGTTGTTAAAACCCTCCACCTCTCCTGCCTTAACAACCTGTTGCTTCTTGGGTCCTAGTCCCAAGTTTGAGAGTGGAACAAAGCAGCTTCAGTGAATCCCATGTCAGCAACAGGGTCTTGCACTCCCAGGCCTGTAAGTAGTCAAGAGAAGACAAGGTTGGTTAAAACTGGAGTAGATGTTAAGGCAGTCCATCACATCGTAATGGGGCAGTTTTCTCCTGAAAATGGTGGTGAATGACTTACCGTCCTGTTTTTTTCTATTTCTATGGTTGCCTCAATCTTCCCCTGTGTCCATGCTGGCCAGCAGAACCACTTGCCTGAATCAGGGACGGGCCCATTTGAAATTTAACCGGTGTTCTATGATGGACATCAGAGGCCATTTTCTCCATTCTGTCACACCATATGCAATAGTCTGAAGCATCTCATTAATAAAATCTGTCTTCCTGGACTATCTCCCTTTCACTCACATTGGAACTTGCAGCCCACAGCTAGACTGATGCATTAATATTATATTCGACATTCACATACCCATTGATGGGGTTAACGGGTGACTCAACCTCATTAGCACATTGATAAGAACAAAAAACTACAGATGCTGGAAATCCAAAACAAAAACATATGCAAAAGATGCAACACCTGCCCCTTCACTTCCTCTCTCCTCACCGTCCAAGGGCCCAAACACTCCTTTCAAGTGAAGCAACATTTCACTTGCATTTCCCCCAACTTAGTCTACTGCATTCGTTGCTCCTAATGCGGTCTCCTCTACATTGGAGAGACCAAATGCAAACCGGGCGACCGCTTTGCAGAACACCTGTGGTCTGTCCACAAGAATGACCCAAACCTCCCTGTCACTTGCCATTTTAACACTCCACCCTGCTCTCTTGCCCACATGTCTGTCCTTGGCTTGCTGCATTGTTCCAGTGAAGCCCAACACAAACTGAAGGAACAGCACCTCATCTTCCAACTAGGCACTTTACAGCCTTCCAGACTGAATATTGAATTCAACAACTTTAGATCTTGAACTCTCTCCTCCATCCCCACCCCCTTTCTGTTTCTTCCCCCTCCCTTTTGTTTTTTCCAATAATTTATATAGATTTTTCTTTTCCCTCCTATTTCCATTATTTTTAAATCTATACCTTTTATGCCCTGTTAGTCTTATTTCACCCCACCCCCACTAGAACTGTACCTTGTGTGTCCTGACATCCATTCTTAATTAGAACATTATTTTAGATAATATCACCACCTTCAACACCTCTTTGTTCCTTTGTCTGTGACATCTTTTGATTATCTGCTCCTATCACTGCTTGCTTGTCCCTATAACCACCCCCCACCCTTCATCTTAAACTACCTTATATTTCACCCCTCTCCTATTTTTACTCAGTTCTGTTGAAGGGTCATGAGGTCGAAATGTCAACTTTGTTCTTCTCTGCCGATGCTGCCAGACCTGCTGAGTTTTTCCAGGTAATTCTGTTTTTGTTCTTATTAGCACATTACCTGATTGGCTACTCAGTTGGGCATTAGTCGTGACACATCCAAAACTGCACAGTGAGTAAATTTAGGAACTGCCCTGTGCTAAAACAGTAAGAGAAAATTACCTCTCCTTTAACAAATGGCAGTACACTGAGAGCAAAATAAAGTTCCTGTGGTATATAAAGCACAGAACAGATGCAAAGCAAAGCAAAGCTTCCTCTATCCTGCCCCAACAAATTGATTTAACCCGGACTAGTAATTACATTGAACACACCCAAAATAAAAGTTCCTTCTTAAGCTCAACAGAGTGGGAAGCATTTGTTTTTGGAATCAGCTTTCTGCTTGTAGCCAATAAAATCCAGCTACTTGTGAACCTATGGGTCAATTCTGATTACTACAGGCGAGTTTATGAGCCTACTTACACCATCAGGGGAAGCAAACACTCATCACCCCGCTACCACTTAGGACACTTTGATGCCGATCTGTCATTTGGCTGTCAGTGATTTGGACCCCAACCATCACGTCTGTCAGTGAGCACATGTCGCCAAAACTCGTGAACTTGTCTCTCCCACTGTAGCGCTTGAAAATACAGTCTAGACCCACCAGTAAATTACTCGGAATCCCAAATCCTACTACACTGACAAAGTTTTTAACTTGGCAACAATCATTTCCATTGCTGTGATGCCAGCCTTATAGTCAATAGGCAGTTGGTTAGGTTCGCCATATACAAAAAGAAACCTCGTGCTTTAACACACATAATTTGTGAAAGCAGAAAGCAAATTTAAACCTGATTCTGATCTGTGTATCTATGGTTTAAAATGAAATAAAACAAGAGCTCACTCAGCGTGGAGGTTCCTGCTATTATCAAACTTAGTTGTTTTTTGATCCTTCAGCATTTGTGCTAACACTAACATTTTTACAGGCAGGCATTCTTGGTTGAATTCTTTAATAATTGTGGTTTTTATTTAATTCCAAAAGCTACCTGAAATTTGTCAGTAATGAAAATGGAAAAAGCATTACGGTTAAAAAAAACTGAAACTGTATTCCTTCCGATATTTAATTTGGGTGACATCTCAGAGCATGATAAATGACTTCATTAATGACTTGCTTTTATGAAACCAGTGTGTTGAGGGACATGATTTGTTGGCCTGAGAAAACAGATCAAGGCGTTCTCTTGTTACTTGACCCCTGGTCTTTGGCAGGAGTGCCAATGTTTTCTGGCCTTAATTGTCCATCCGATGGCAGAACGCCAGCTAAGTTAAGCTGATGGTCAACAAACAATACGTGGCTTAAAAAAGTGGTCATCTGGGCTGGGAATTGGGGAGTTAACCCACCATGATTCATAAGCATGCAACATTCTTGGAGCAGGCAGGTCGTTCACAGCCACTGTCTGAGGAAAGCTAAACAAATGTGATTAACAACTCCACCAGCCTCTTGTGCTTGGGACTGATTAGCATTGTGTTTGTATTTTGGCAAAGGGGACATCATTTCCCCGTTATCCTTTTCTGTTCTCCTGTCTCCAGTAACATATTAGCTTTGGATCTGCTGGTTTTCATTATTCACTGTGCTCCAAGTGGTCACTGAAGCTTTTCCGGCTGATTTTTCTAGTTAAATCATTTTCTGTCCTATCACTGATGGATGGTAGCAAGTCCCTTACTCAGTGTATCACATATGAATTATTAAGATACACAAGTACCTCTGATATGTCATCTCACTCATTTGCATGACACATTGCTATTATCATAGATCAGCATAGTGCACTCAGTCATTTTTCCCCTCTTTGATGGTTGTAGTAGTAAAGAATAAATGATAAATATCACCTTAAATGATACCTTGTCTCCTCTGTATTTTACATGATGATTAAACACCCTCCCAAAAATGAAATTTACACAGCCTGCCATTAAAGCATATTTAATGTTTTGTGTGATACTATATATAATTTTTTTAGAAAACTTATAGGACTTATGAGAAAGAGAAATATTGTGACCACCTTAAAGGCCATTTAAAAAAAATTGGACCACAAACCCAGTTATCCATTTACAAATGGCGACATTACAGGTGCTTTAGAATTCTTAATGGGCCTTATCAACAACTGAACAAACCTTTAAAAATTGTTCAACTGGCCATTCCAAGAGTAATCCACCCACAACAGCTAATGTACAGCAGAACTTCTGACTACTTAGTAAAACAGATAATCACCCTCTGAACAGAACAACTCCAACACAGAGTAAGTGTAGCTTTTGTGAACAGTAGATCGCAGAGCATTGTTTGGACTGAAATGATAAAATTCACACCTCTGTGACATTAGCTGTGATGAGGAGTATCACATGAAACATTAGCCCATCTTCCTCTCTCAAGTTCTGACTAACCTGATGTGTGTTTTAGATTTCCAATATTAATTTATTTTTTAACCCTGTTTGCAATATCATGATGTAGGTAAAGGATTTTCTGATACTGACATCACATTCCTCTAGAAACAAGCTTGAAAAGCAATTAAGTCGGCATCAGTTGTGGGGGGGGTGGTGACTGAAAACTTAACACATTGCACATTGGGTGGGCGTGGTTTTATGGAGTCTGCTAGAGTGAGGAACGTGGCTTTTGGGGGTGACTGAATTAAGTTGCGATTTCCCAATGGTGGGTTAAGCGGCAGAGATCAAGGGCAGAATTATGCCCATGTCAGGCGGGCTCGGTGGGGGGAGGCAGGGCAGGTCAGGATGCCGACTGCTGCCCACGGTCAGGGCCGGACCTCAATTTAATTGGCGTCGGGCCAATTAAGGCCCACCCAGCGTGAAAGGTGAGCAGCAGCGCCCAGAGCTGCCTGTCCAGGGGTCCGGGGAGGAGGGCGAGAATGAACTTCACGCATGCACGTGATTGTGCACTTGAAAATCTCCCTGAGGCACGGAGCTGCCTCAGGGAAATTAATTTGATTGTGAAAAATTGAAAAAGGGAATGAAAACATTATTCAGACAGGTCCCCTCATGCGACAGTGTCACATAAGCATGAATTTTAATAAAAATTTTTATTAAAGTTATAAACCTTTCATGAAACCTCATCCTGCCCGTGGATGAGGTTCTATGAAAAATACGAAGGCCGCCTGGGCTCTTCGCCTGGCAGCCACCCTTAAGTTTGGATGGGCAGCCCTGGCAAGCACTTCAATTCGTTGGTAAATGGCTTTAACAGGCCTTTGACAGTTCAGCGGGCGCGCAGCCAACTCCAGTGCACAGCTGCCGAACTGAAGATCGGAATGACGCGTGGTGAAGTCGGGACCGCACGCTTGATGTCACCGTGCGTCATTTTACGCATGGGCCATGCTGGTCCCACCCCCCAGAAGATTCTGCCCTTTGTCACATGAGTCGGGTCATGTTATAAATGAAATTTAAAATATTTTATTTGATTTTTATTTGATGTTTGAAACGTCACCCCGCCCGTGTATGAGGTTTCCAGGCCTCTTCGTCAACCATTAAGTTGCACAGGCAGCAAAACATTTGTTTCAATTCCCTTGTTAATGGCCTGAACAAGCCTTGTAATTGTCACTAGGCCGCTGTCGATTCCCATGCGCACTCGCCGACTGAGATATCGTGTGACTGTGTGTTGACGTCTGGACACTAGTCCGACATCAGTACACGTCATTTTAGGCTCAAGCGGGTCGGATGCCTGTCTGCTGGGGTAAAAATTCTGCCCCAAGTGCATTGCCTCATGCCATCCTGTGTGGATTGATACTTATAATACATGTGCGGTGCCACGAATACTCGTTAGTATAAAACTTCTTTTAATTACATCCCACCTTCAAGGTAAAGTCAGCGGCACATGAAAATCTTGTGGCACCCGGTTCACACTCATTTAAAGGTGGCGTGTGCCAGTCAGCCTTGCTGTATCCGAAGCCAGTGGTTTTCCTTGTTGAACTCTGTGGCACAAAGGAAGGTGGCAGGAGAATGGCAGCTTGCCCGGCGGCTCAGGAGCAATAGGGTGAGTCAGCGGTGAGCGGGGTGTGGGCGGGGGTTGAAAGGTTGGAGTTCAGATGCTTGGAGGAGTGGAAGAGGGATCCAAAGGAAGGCAGAGGGTAGAGTCGGGGGATGGAGGAGTGAAGCGAGAAGGCCCGGTGTCCTGGGTGCGGTGGGGTGTGGGGGTGGCAGCTGTAAGTTAAGCAAAGAAAATGAGGGGGCTATAAAGAGCAGGGTCAGTACTGTCCACATGAGTGTTCACCTCAGGATGTTGTCTGGCAGAGTCCCCGCTGAGAGTGATCTCGGACAATGTTCTTTACAATGCATAAGAGGGAGGGCCAGCTGAGCCTGTAAGTTCAACCATGTCCCACAGAGTGGAGGGTACAACACTGGACACTCACATGAACATTCGATAGAGTGTGAGCAAAAAAAAAACACAACCTTGTTTCTTTCACAACAAAGGAAATGTCCCTAATTGGTGGTGGGTTTCACCAATGAAATACTCCCTCTGCTGTGGTATTGCAGGTGTCTTCCGTGCACACTGCCAGTAAATTTTAATCGTCATTGTATGGGAAATGGGAAAAGGCAAGAAAGCAGAAATGGCGCACACTTCTGGATCTGCCATTGGGAATGGCACATCATAGATAAAATTCCACCTTTCACGTGCGGTCTCTGAAGGCTCTCTACATGAGACGTTAAGTCTGTTCCCGTTACAGGTGTCGTCTTTATGCAATGTATGTGTTTCCAGCAATAACTATGTCTCTGGGCCAAGTATTATTGTGGGGAGGGGGGGGTGCGGTAACAGATGGCTCACCCACCCTTAGTAGCAAAGTCAGCGTGGAGCCAGCCCAGCACACCCTGCAGCCATAATACCCTGCCAGCAGGATAAACAAGGGTCAGGTCAGACGTCCATCCCTCACTGTAGAGCAGATCCCGCCCTCAGGGGCTGCTGGCCAATCCCTTTGGCTGGCAGCTCCATCAGTCCCGGCAACATGAAGGGCACGTTAATTGGCGCTGCCAGGACTGCAAAAGGAGGAGCAAGAAGGCCCAATAGATCCCTGGAGCCAGGTAAATCCACGGTCTTGGGCAGGGAGGGTTTGGGCAGGTCAGGGAGTGGGGGGTGGTGGGAGTGTTTGGGATGGGTTGGTTTAAAGGTTTAAAGCTCTGGACAGGTAAGAAGAAAGTGGGAGGCTCTATCTTAGGGGGAGCACCGATCTGATCGGCAAAGGGCAGCAGATGGAACCCCCCCCCCAACCCTTCCTTCCCACCCTTTGAAAAGATTATTTTTAAAAATCAGGCTGCCCATTGCCACCTGACTGCCCATGCCATGCGTTTTATGGAATGGGCAACGTATTATCAGTGCCAATTGGCTTGGTAACAGGCCTAATTTACCCTTGATTAGCTATTTAAGTATGGCAGGCAGGCTGCCAATTTCAGCGCCCACCCACTGCCCCGTATAATGGGGGTGAGCTCGAGGCTGCCGGGAAGGTGGTGGGGTGGGCACTTGCCCTATTCGGTGGGCCACACCCTGCCAAAAACATGCCCAGCGGGGGCATGTAAAATGCAGCCCTGCTTCAGTGAAGACGTATGCCTAAAGCTCATGAACTCATCTCCCTCTTATACCATGAAAATACACTTGGGATCCACCAGGAGAGCATTAAGGAATCCCATCCCTACTGCGTTGCAAAATAGTTTCTATGTTTTCAAATAATTAACTCCATTCCTTTGATGCCAGCCTTTCGCTCAATAGGCAGTTGGTTAGGTAGCTAATACAGCAGGACATGTACACAATGGGGCACCTTGTCCTCCATCACACAGATGTCACTATTTAATAAAAGCAGGAAGCACATTTGAAGCCGAGTCTAATCTGGAGTAATCTATGGTTTAACCCAAAAATAAAACAAGAGCCCATTTTGTCTGGTTTTTACTGCTGCATCAGACTCAGTTGTTTTTTGATGCTTCACCAATTGTGCTACCGCTACCATTTGTACATTTATTTGTTGGATTAACTATGCCTTCTGGATAAAGTCCTTTAATAACTGTGGTTCATATTTAATCCAAAAGCTACCCGAGATTTGTCAGCTGTGAAAACGGATAAACTACGTTAGAAAAAAATTAAAATAAGACTCTTTTCGATATTTAATTTTGGTGACATCTGTTTTAGTTTGAAATGTCAAATAGCTGCAATATTTTGCTGTTTACTTGAAAGGTGCAGTGAATAACTGATACTCCACATTTAATAGGATTATAAGCTTCAGAGAAGTATAGCTGTAAAGAGGAATGCTATGAAAGGGGAAGTAACTTTGGTATAGAAATACGTTGTTGTATTTATTTTAAGGAGAGAGCCCCGTAGTTGACGAGGAAAGTGTACAATTTTATGAAGTGGAATAGAAACCAAATTGATCATATCCCCAAAACCTGTTGCCATGTTCTCATTTCAATTTCAGCTGGTTGAACTGGCAGCATTCACACCAGGAGGTTGTGCATTCAAAAACAACTCCAGTGCAATACTGAGGGAATGCTGCCCTGTCAGAGGTGCTGTCTTTCAGGTGGGATGCTAAAGCAGAGCACCTGCGAACAGAGCAGAAGAGATCGGATGAAGGTATTGGAAAAAGAGCTCTTCCGGTATTCTGGTCAACATTATTCTCAAAACCAACACTGGCAATAAAGTAGAACCAGTAACAGAACGACTGCTCATTCATCAAATTTGCTTGTCTGTGGGGCCTTACTATGCACATATTTGGATTTGCCTAAATAAAAGCAGGGACTGGGTATCATGGCCAGGACTTGTCCCTTGTCGGGCAGGTTGAGCAGGGGGTGGGCGGGAGAGGTCGGGAAGGTGACTGCCACCCGCACTCAGGGCCAGACCGTGATTTCACGCTGGCGAGCCAATTAAGGCCCACCCAGCGTGAAATGCACGCTTCAGTGCTCAGCGCTGCCTCTGTGTGTGTGTGTGTGTTGGGGGGTGCGGGGGGGCTGGAGGTTGGAGGAGGGCAAACACATAAGTTCGCACATACGCACAATTGCGCCCCAGGAAGAGCTCCCTGAGGTACTGAGCTGCCTCAGGGAGATGAAGAATTTTGAAAGTTAAAAATAAAGATTTTTAAAATGTTAAAAAAAAAGTCCCCTCATGTGACTCTGTCACATGATCAGGGGACATGTTCGGAATTAGGATGGCATTCCTTTTTAAATGACGGATCGAAACCTTGTCCCACCCGCGGCTGAGGTTTCGCAAAATTGCAAAGGCCGCTTGGCCTTTTCGCCTGCCCGCCAACCATATGGTTAATCTCATTCAATTACATTGCTGATGGCCTTAATAGGCCTTTTAATTGTCTGCGGATGCGCTGCCATCTCCCGCGCCTGCCCACCGACCGAAATATTGCGCGATGAAGTCGGGACGCTCGCCCGAAGTCATCGTGCGTCATTTTACACTTGAGCAGGTCGGGCGTGCACCAGTCCACTGAGCAAAAATCCCCTGCCCCCTAAAAAACTTAATGGTGGTGAAATAGTGGGTGAAATAGTGGGTGAAATAGTGGGTGAAATAGCATGTGATAAGATTCTGTATAAATGCTGGTTCTTTTTAAAAGTAGTTTTGTTTTAATATTTACAATAATAATTGAAGTTTTCTACTTACACCAGCTGAAATCCAGAATTTAGTGAATAAGATTAAGATGAGCATTTGTAAAAGTCTGAATTCAGGGTATTGATTTGTAAGGTGGACTGAAATCAATCCTTAGCTTATACATTAAATGGCACAGCAGGTTTCTGTAAAGATAAAAAAAACCTTATACTTCTGTAAAGATAAACAATAACAACCTGCATTCACATAGCACCGTTAACTTAGAACAATGTCCAAGGGCATTTCATAGAAACATTATCAGACAAAAATGTATACAAAGCCACAGGCAGAAGTATTAGACAGTGTGAAACAAAAATAAAAATACCTGGAAAAACTCAGCAGGTCTGGCAGCATCTGCAGAAATCCGTAGTTTTTTTGCTTTTATCTTAGGTAGTGCGAACTTGTTTGAAGAAATGAAAGGTTTAATTGAGTGGTACTGATTTGGCCCTTGCTTCGAGAAAGCTCTATAACTAAAGCTACATATTAAGTTCATCTTTAATAACTTTTACTGTACAGTTCCAGCTGGGCAGAAAGTGTAAAAAATGCTATTGCCTTTAACCCTTAGGTTGCTGGCGTCTCTGGGGAACTCCAGAACCCAGGTTGAGTAAATTAAACTAAGCATTGTGGTGTGATCCACTTGAGCCGTGGCATTGACCAGATGAAGGGTTTATTCTCTTTTTGGACAAACATTCAAAACACCAAATCAGCCCAAACACTTCGCAAGATAAGAGGCAAGAGGAACCATCTCCTCAGCGGTATTTTCAAGATTTAATAAAACAAATTTTATGCCACACATATAGGATTGATCACTAAGCTGTATTTTCTGAAAGCAATCACTTAGAAATCTGTACATTCTAATCTATACAGCATGCAGATTATTTGACCTGAAATCCAGTATCAGTGGTGAGCTAAGATTCTGAGAGAGTGCTGTTTATGACCAACCTACTCCTCACCTGCCCAGACAGCTTACTCTAACTTAATCAAGCATATGTCTTGACCAAGATGAGCTAGAGGACAAGTTATCTCTTGTCTAAGTTACTAAAGATCACTGTTGTCTAGGGGAGATGTAGAAAAGTGTTAGAGATTCCTGCTTCGGTTCTAATTTGTTCTGGATGTCTTGAACTCATTCCCATCTTTTACAGACAGGATTTAGGTTTCTTTAAAAAAAGAAACCTGTAGGGGGTGACACTGAGTTGTTTCAGTACCAACAGAACGGGAAAAAAATGCAAGTTCCTCACAGCACCATAACCAAGTTACAAACAATAATAACTCTGTGCAGTCCAATGACATTACATGATGCAACTGTGAATGTCAATTCAAAAACAAAATTACCGGGAAAAACTCAGCAGGTCTGGCAGCATCTGTGGAGAGAAACACAGTTAATGTTTCGAGTCCGAATGACCCTTCAACAGAACTAAGTAAAAATAGAAAAGAGGTGAAATATAAGTTGATTTAAGGGGGACAAGTAGAGCTGGATAGAGGGCCAGTGATAGGTGGAGATAACCAAAAGATGTCACAGACAAAAGAACAAAGAGGTGTTGAAGGTGATGATATTAACCAAGATGCTAATTAAGGGTAGAAAGCAGGACGAGCAAGGTACAGATAGCCCTAGTGGGGGTGGGGTGAAGTAATCAAAAAAGGCTAAAAGGTAGAGATAAATCAATGGATGGAAATACATTTAAAAATAATGGAAATAGATGGGAAAAGAAAAATCCATATAAGTTATTGGTAAAAAAGGGGGGGATCGGAAAGGGGGTGGGGATGGAAGAGAGAGTTAATGATCTAAAATTGTTGAATTCAATATTCAGACCAGAAGGCTGTAAAGTGCCTAGTCGGAAGATGAGGTGCTGTTCCTCCAGTTTGCGTTGAGCTTCACTGGAACAATGCAGCAAGCCGAGGACGGACATGTGGGCATGAGAGCAGGGTGGAGTGTTGAAATGGCAAGCGACAGGGAGGTTTGGGTAATGCTTGCGGACAGACCGAAGATGTTCTGCAAACTGGTCACCCAGTCTGTGTTTGGTCTCTCCAATGTAGGGGAAACCGCATTGGGAGCAATGAATGCAGTAATCTAAATTGAGGGAACTGCAAGTGAAACGCTGCTTTACTTGAAAGGAGCGTTTGGGCCCTTGGACGGTGAGGAGAGAGGAAGTAAAGGGGCAGGTGTTATACCTTCTGCGGTTGCATGGGGAGGTGCCATAGGAGGGGGTTGAGGAGTAGGGGGTGATGGAGGAGTGGATCAGGGTGTCCCGGAGGGAAGGGTCCCTGTGGAACGCCGCTGGGGGGGTGAAAGGAAGATGTGTTTGGTGGTGGCATCATGCTGGAGTTGGCGGAAATGGCGGAGGATGATCCTTTGAATGCGGAGGCTGGTGGGGTGATAAGTGAGGACAAGGGGGACCCTATCATGTTTCTGGGAGGGAGAAGAAGTTGTGAGGGCGGATGCACAGGAGATGGGCCGGATACGGTTGAGGGCCCTGTCAACCACCGTGGGTGGAAAACCTCGGTTAAGGAAGAAGGAGGACATGTCAGAGGAACTGTTTTTGAAGGTAGCATCATCAGAATAGATGCGACGGAGGTGAAGGAACTGAGAGAATGGGATGGAGTCCTTACAGGAAGCGGGGTTTGAGGAGCTGTACTCGAGGTAGCTGTGGGAGTCGGTGGGCTTGTAGTGGATATTGGTGGACAGTCTATCACCAGAAATTGAGACAGAGAGGTCAAGGAAGGGAAGGGAAGTGTCATAGATGGACCATGTGAAAATGATGGAGGGGTGGAAATTGGAAGCAAAATTAATAAACTTGTCCAGATCCAGATAAGAGCATGAAGCAGCACCAAAGTAATCATCGATGTACCGGAGAAAGAGTTGTGGGAGGGGGCCGGAGCAGGACTGGAACAAGGAATGTTCCACATACCCCATAAAGAGACAGGCAATGTCAATTATTGTCTCTATATCCTGTGCTACCCAATGGTCATGGAAGGCTTCAAACGGGCAGTGCATGCTCACTTTCCAGGGGCACACAGGTACAGACAATGCTACAAAAGAAAAGCACGCAGCCAGAGGACCCCCATCCCCCATGATGCACACCCATCTTGGACATACCAATTGCTGTTTTAACAAAGTTCAGGAGCAGGCCCCCCGAGAAGATCCCCCAGTGTAGCAAACTCCCCTCCCACCCCCAACATCGAGGAGGACAAGCCTGCAAATGAGTTAGCCTGGCAAATGTAGGGCACAGCATTTCAGCCTTTAATGAAAAGTGTGGAAATGAAATTTGTGACCCATACGATGAGCTTCTCATATTGCATCTGTATTGGCAGGGTAATATACCGGCAGAGATTTGTTTTCATTCTTAACACATGAATGTTTTTAATCTGTGGTTAAAATTGCAATAGCAGCTGGTTGCTGAGATGTGCAACAACTCTGTGCAATCCTTGTCTTTTATACCTTTAAGGCTGCTGTTGTTGCAAAATAATGCCTGTGACCTATGACCCAGGATCGTCCAGTGCGTGACACACTGCAACATTGTGGTGCTCAGATGTGTTCCACAGAGGCCGCTCAGTGGAACAACCACAGCCAAAGATTCTTAATAACATCATCTTGAGGGACTTATAAAACAATTCTAATTATACCTTAAAACAGTGATTTATAAATTATGCTTCCAATTCCAATTCACTTCTATAGCTAGGCCTGTCCTGTATCTTGGCTGTGTCTCTTTATTAAACTATGAACGGATCTGGGGATGATTTCTTTTCATTTTTTTCTTTCATTACCATTGATTGTCACGTGTGTTGGAACTTAATTCCGAAAAGATTTAAGGACATGTTGCTTTAAGGGTGTATTCTGGGAATGTGCTGAGAAAGAAACTTGGATTAATGAGCAAATGCTTCTATATAGGTCACTCAGGATTAGGGTTTTATGCTGTTTATTGTTGATGTTCTGCTGATTGGGAAATCTTGGATATTTTTTATGAGTGGCTGGAAAACTCCCAGCTTTTGAAAGCATCCTGAAATCTGGGCCAAGTAAGTGTGGGAATCTGTGGATGGGAAACATCTACATTTTTGCTACTCAGTGTATCGTATTCCAAAAGATACAGAATGAGACCTTAAATTAATGGTTTTCTGATACAGCTGCTTTTCAATTAAAAATGGCAATGGACTTTTTGGCTCCACAACATAAAGCAGAGGATGAGGCTGATTTATTCTAAATGTTGCTCATTTGAAAGTTATTACAACAGCATGTTTTTAAGAAAGATGCCTTGCTGTGCTAGCAACACAAAATAAGTTTTAGGAATTTATTTTACTAAATAACTAAAACGCACTGTTTGAGAAGGTTATGGAAGCAGCTTCAATAGTAAACTTCGGAAAAGAATTGGGCATATAAAATTGAAAAGGGTTATATAGAAAGAGCTGGCGAGGAGGGTGGATCGCATTTAAAAAGGGCATGATGGGTCAAATAGTCTTTTTTTTATTTGTTCATGGGATGTGTCATTGGCTGGGCCAGCATTTACTGCCCATCCCTAAGTGGCCTTGTTCAGGGGGCATTTGAGAGTCAACCATTGCTGTAGGTCTGGAGTCACATATAGGTCAGATCAGGTAAGGACAGCAGATTTCCTTCCCTAAAGGACATTTAGTGAACCAGATTATTTTTACAACTATCAGCAATGGTTTTAATGTCATCATCATCATCAAACTTTCTAGAGAATTCAAATCCCACCATCTGCTATGGTGGGATTTGAACCCAAGTCCCCAGAGGATTACCCTGGGTCTACTGGAGTAACATTCCAGTGACAATGCCACTATTCCACCACCACCTCTACTGTACTGTGTGATTGTATAATCTTCACCTTCATGCTAATGCGTGATATTGTACATTTTTAATGTTACTATGAAAGTTGTTTCATTTTGGGACTCAAAGCTGTTTAAAAAACATGTGAAGTGGCTGACAAACTCGTGAGGTGTGAGAATATTCTATCCTTCAACTACAAGCTACTTGTTATGATGTTGCTTCGCTCCATCAACTATATTAAGCAGGCGTTTTAATTCATTCAGGTGGTCACAATTATGCACACACAAATCTTGGGTATAATGAGAAAACCTATATTTTGCAGCATCATTTTATACTGTAGTCAAAGGTTCATTTATGGCTAATTTTGCAAATGTTAATTGTTCAGTGGCTTCCCTGCCCTGTCAATGTCTTACAATAATAATTTTTTGGGGCAGTTTCAGTTTAATTTTGGCTACCAAAAAGGTATTTTTTGCAAAGATCATATCATTAGTGTCATATAGAATATATTACAATACATTGGTGCTGTGCATGACAGGCTCTATATTTGGGCCTCAGCGTGCAATGACTTATAGTCACACCTGGAGCTACACTCTGCCACCACTAAATAGGGCTTCATAAGCTTCAGAAGGTGCTGATCCCATATCTAAATTTATATTATCATAATTATGCACTGAAGGAAGTTCACGTTGGCCTGATTTCCCTGTGACAAAGCCACAGGAGATCCACTGGTTTATAAAAATTCTGCCATTGTGCTCATATCCATCTTTGAATAATCAAATATGGATTTTTTTTCTTAACACTGAGTATTTGGCTATGCAATAACAACTGTGGTATTCAACATTTTTCTGTGATGGTTGCAGACCTGATCCAGTACTTCTATATTCAAAATAGCCCTTAAAGTTGATAAAGCTGTTCAAAAAGCATACGTGATTCTTGGCTTCAAAAATAGACATAGAGTATAGTAGAAAGAAAGTTATGTTAAAACTTTCACTGGTTAGGCCTCACATTGGTATTGTGCCAAATTCATGGCATTGCCGGGAGGAATGTAGGAACTGGGTAGGCCATTTAGCTCATCAAGTCTGTGCCACCATTTAATGAGTTCATAATTGACCTATGACCCAACCTCATGCCTCTGCCCCATTTCCTTCGGATTTCATATTAGAAAGGAAGTCAAAACCTTGAAGAGAGCACAGAGGAGATTGATTAGAACGGTACCAAGCATGTGGGGTGTCAGTTATGTGGAGAGACCAGAGAAGCTGGGATTGTTCTCCTTACAGCAGAGAGCATCAAGGAGAGATTTGATAGAGGTGTTCAAAGTTAGGATGGGTTTGGATAGAGGATAGGGAGAAACAGTTCCTACTGGCAGATGGGTCAGCAACCAGAGGACAGATTTAAAATAATTAGCATAAAAGCCAGAGGGGAGTTGAGAATTCTTTTTGGACAGCGAATAGTTATGATTTGGAATACACTACCTTGAAAGGGTATTGCAATTGGATTCAACAGTAACTTACAAAGTCAAATGGATTTCTACTCAGAAAGGAAATATTTGCAGGGCTACAAGGAAAGGACAGGTGAAAGCAACTAATTATATCTCTTCAAGTGAGCCAGCACAGGCATGATGGGCTGAACGGCCTCCTTCTGTGCTGTATGATTTCCTAAAGAATATGCGACAACATAACTAAGCAATTTTAATTAAAGGAAAGTCCTGCAAGTACTTGGAATTTGAACATAAAAAAGAGGCAAATGGCTTTGAAATGGCACAACATTTCCAGTCGAGAACAATCATTTGGATCTGAGGTTCTGCTGAAGACAATATATGATGAACGATGACCCAGCTTTTCTCTTTTCAGAGATTGACCCAGATGTTATGTACAACCAGAATTTTTTTTTAAAGCACAGATAAGCTGAAAGGCCAAATGTGTCAGACATTGGCCATGTATTGGGGGGATGGTGGCATAACAGTAATGTCACTGGATTAGTAATCCAGAGGCCCAGACTAACGCTCTCGGGACATGGGTTTAAATCCCATCACAGCAGCCAGTGAAATTTAAGATCAATTAGTCTCAGTAATGGTGACCATGAAGCTATCATCGAATGTCACAAAGACCCATTTAGTTCACTAATGTCCTTTAGGGAAGGAAATCTGCCGTCCTTACCTGGTCTGACCTACATGTGACTCCAGACCCACAGCAATGTGGTTGACTCTTAACTGTCCTTTGAAATGTTCAGCTCAATGGCAATGAGGGGTGGGCACCAAACGTTGGTTTTGCCAGGGGTCTCCACATCTTGTGAAAGAATAAAGGAAAAAATGTTGCATGTTCATAGCAGCAAAGATGATGCTTCTGCAAGAGTAAACAAAAACATTTATAGTTAAAATGCATGTTTAAGGATTAAAGTAAAGTAACATATAGGTAACAGGCTATAGCTCTGAAGTTTGATAAAAAGGCTTTCCATTACCTGCAGTCACAGTCTGACGTGCGGTTTACTGTGGACATTGGTTTCAGCATTGTTACAATCACATGAGGGGAAGTCAGATGGCTCCCCTCTTTCCCCTCGCCATGTTTGGCCACAACAGGTTTTTGTTAAAATGGATATTCTTTCCAATTCCGTGAGTCTTTAACTGTTTGTGTGCTGCAGCCATAAATGACATGATCAGCCAGGTTTTCTTGAGTTTTTACACAGAAAAGAAGATAGTTTTTAGGTACTTAACCGATCTAAGTAAAAATATATTTAAAAGATGCACCAACACACACTCAAAGTTCACATGCACACAAATAGATTACAGAGTGGGGAAGATAGTTTAAGTAATTTAGAGTCCAGTGAAACTAATGAGGATATATAGTTCTTGAAGACTGGTGACTCAGTTGGCTTCAGGCTGACCTCAGCAGTCCTGTTTCTTTCAGTGTTGAAGTAGTTTAAAGTTGTAGGCGGATGATTTATCTGTCCTTCTGGAGACAGCAGCGCTGAGTTAAGTTATTTTTAAAATCTCTTTTAGCCACATCAGGGTAGTTAAAATCAGCAGGCAGAGTTCAAAACTTGCAAGTTAAGGAGGGAGGGAGGGAGGGAGAGAGAGAGAAAAGAAAGAAAGAGAGCGAGGAAAGGAACCCACTCAGGATCTTGTTCCTTCAGTACTTCAGTTGCTTGTTCTTTTCTGCAGAGAAAGCAGATGCTCAAACACACAAAAGGTTGCCTTGTCACATATCCTTCTCTCTCTAACTTACCAGACTCAAATATGGTCATGGTTAGTGTATTCCAGTTACCATGATTAGATCATAGCTGGGAATTCCCATCTCAGCCAGGGCCCTATTGTGTCTACTGGTTTGTCTCCACCCAGTTGAGCACCCAGGGGATTGTCTGGATGCTTTGCTAATGAGATAGGAGATAGACCCCATTCATCTCTTCCAAGTCAACTATTCCTGGTACAGCTTTGCTGACAGGTTGTCTCCCCTTCAATAGTTTTGGAATGCAGAAAGTACAATAATGCAAATGTGCAGCCATCTTTGACTGTGATCCCAAGTCACTCGAACTTTAAAAATAAATCAATTAGTAGTTTCCAGCCAGTAAATTCAGGAATTTTTTTTTAAATATAGAAAGCATGGTTTCAAAGGAAACCCATTAGTTTCTGCTGATAATTAAATTGCTAATTTCTCACCCACTTTTCCTGAGTCACCTCATCCAATTCAGGGCCACAGAGAGCCAGAACCTATCTTGATAGGCAATGGGTGCTAGGCAGGGAACACACAGGACAGAACACCAGTCCATCAACATGGCACACACAATTTACAGAAGCCAATCCACATAACCAACACAGGTTCAGACAGCAGGAGGGAACAGGAGCACCTGGAAGAAGCCTACACAGACACAGAGAGCAAGTGCAAACTCCACACAGACAAACACCTGAAGTAAGGATTGAACCTGAGTCCCTGGAGCTGTGAGGCTGCAGCTCTAAATACTGCACTGCCAGGCCACCTGTTACTAATTCCTATTCAAATGAATTCATCTCACTAGCAATGAAGGGCTCCCAGAGAAAAAGCAGTGCCAATGCACAAAAATCAAAATCTAACACATTGCATAAGTGAGTACAGCTTTGGTTGGGGAAAATGAATGATCACTGCGAAGTATTATGACACAGCCAAAGGTAAAAGTTGAGTCCTAGAGGGAATCCCTCTATCAATCCTAGAGGGAAACTTGAAACAATTGTCATAACCCATTTTTGCAAATTGTATGTTTTGAGATGCAGGCTTTGAATTCAGTAATAATAAGACCACCAAGTCTCAAGATTTTTTTAATATAAAACTAAATTAAGCATTTAATAATTTAACAACAAATTAACCACATACACATGGCTACAAATTCCTATTATAATAACTTTTCAACAAATCCCCAAATTATTCACGCCCAGTTAAATCTCCACCAAGGTAACAGTAACCCATAAGGGAGAGTTTTCTCCCCATTGAGGGGGCTGAGCGGGAGCAGGCACGGGCAGGCATACAGCCGATCATCGCCCACGATCGGCTGCATGCTGCCATTTTATGTGGGCGGGCCAATTAAGGCCTACCCAGTGTGACGCACACCCGGAAGCTTGCGCGCAAAAGAGCACAGAAATCTCCCTGAGGCACAGAGACAATGTAAAATAAAGGATACAGTTATAAACGGAGTGCAGGAACAGAGGGACCTGGATGCATATGTGCATAAATCATTGGATGTGGCAGGACAGGTCGTGAGTGTGGTTAATAAGGTACACAGCATCCTGGGCTTTATTAATAGGAGCATAGAGTATAAAAGCACGGAGGTTATGTTAAACCTGTGTAAAACGTTGGTTTGGCCTCAGCTGGAGTATTGTGTCCAGTTCTGGGCAACTCACTATAGGAAGGATGTGAAGGCATTATAAAGAATGCAGGAAGGATTCATGAGAATGGTTCCGGGGTGAGGAACTTCAGTTAAGTAGATTGGAGAATTTGGGATTGTTCTCCCTGGAGAAGAGATTGTTAAGAGAAGATTTGATAGAGGAATTCAGAATCATGAAGGGTCTGGACAGAGTGGATAGCACAAAACTGTTCCCATTGGTGGAAGGATCAAGAGCCAGAGGGCACAGATTTAAGGTAATTGGCAAAAGGAGCAATGGCAGTATGAGGAGAGCCTTTTTCATGCAGTGAGTGGTTAGGATCTAGAAAGCTCTGTATGAGAGGGTGGTGAAGGGAGGGTAAATTGGGACTTTCAAAAAGGTAATAGATAATTATCTGAAAAATAAATATTTGTAAGGTTCCGAGGTAAAGACACAGAAACATAGAAACCTAGAAACTAGGAGCAGGAGTAGGCCATTCGGCCCTTCGAGCCTGCTCCGCCATTCATTATGATCATGGCTGATCATTCAACTCAATAGCCTGCTCCCGTTTTCTTCCCATATCCTTTGATCCCTTTCACCCCAAGAGCTATATCTAATTCCTTCTTGAAAACTTACAATGTTTTGGCCTCAACTATTTTCTGTGGTAACGAATTCCACAGGCTCACCACTCTCTGGGTGAAGAAATTTCTCCTCATCTCAGTCCTAAATGGTCTATCCCATATCCTCAGACTGTGACCCCTGGTTCTGGACTCCCCCACCATTGGGAACATCCTTCCTGCATCTACCCTGTCTAGTCCTGTTAGAATTTTATAGGTTTCTATGAGATCCCCCCTCAATCTTCTGAACTCCTACGAGTATAATCCTAATCGACTCAATTTCTCCTCATATGTCAGTCCCGCCAACCCAGGAATCAGTCGGGTAAACCTTTGCTGCACTCCCTCTATAGCAAGTACATCCTTCCTCAGATAAGGAAACCAAAACTGCACATAATATTCCAGGTGTGATCTTACCAAGGCCCTGTACAATTGCAGCAAGACATCCCTGTTCCTGTACTCGAATTCTCTGGCTATGAAGGCCAACATACCATCTGCTTTCTTTACCGCCTGCTGCACCTGCATGCTTACCTTCAGCGACTCGTGTACAAGGACACCCAGGCTTTGTTGCACATTCCCCTCTCTCAATTTATAGCCATTCAGATAATAACCTGCCTTCCTGTTTTTGCTACCAAAATGGATAGCCGCATATTTATCCACATTATACTGCATCTGCCATGCATTTGCCCACTCACTCAGCTTGTCCAAATCACACTGAAGCATCTCTGCATCCTCCTCACAGCTCACCCTCCCACCCAGCTTTGTGTCATCTGCAAATGTGGAGATATTACTTCTAATTCCCTCATCTAAATCATTAATATATATTGTGAATAACTGGGGTCCCAGCACCGATCCCTGCAGTACCCTGACTACCGACATCAGGCTGACTGGTCTATAATTCCATGTTTTCTCTCTGCCTCCCTTTTTAAACAGTGGGGTTACATTAGCTACCCTCCAATCTGTAGGAACTATTCCAGAGTCTTTAGAATCTCAGAAGTTGACCACCAATGCATCCACTATTTCTAGGGCCACTTCCTTAAGTACTCTGGGATGTAGGTTATCAGGCCCTGGGGATTTATCGGCCTTCAATCCCATCAATTTTCCCAACACCATTTCTCTTCTAATACTGATTTCTTTCAGTTCCTCCCTCTCACTAAACTCTGTGTTCCCCAACATTTCCGGTATTTTATTAGTGTCCTCCTTTGTGAAGACAGAACCAAAGTATTATTTAGTTGGTCAGCCATTTCTTTGTTCCCCCTTATAAATTCCCCTGTTTCTGACTGTAAGGGACCTACATTTGTCTTCACCCATCTTTTTCTCTTCACATATCTATAGAAACTTTTACAGCTTATCTCATATTCTATTTTCCTGTTCTTAATCAATCCCTTTGTCCTCCTTTGCTGAATTCTAAACTGTTCCCAATCCTCGGGTCTGTTGTTTTTTTCTGGCCAATTTGTATGCCTCTTCCTTGGATCTAATACTATCTCTAATTTCCCTTGTAAGTCATGGTTTGGCCACCTTTCCCGTTTCACTTTTGCGCCAGACAGGAATAAACAATTGTTGCAGTTCACCCCATGTGCTCTTTGAATGTTTGCCATTGCCTATCCACCACCATCCCTTTAAGTAACGCTTCCCAATCCATCATAGCCAACTCGTGCCTCATACCGTCATAATTTCCTTTATTAAGATTCAGGACCCAAGTCTCAGAATCAACTAGGTCACTCTCCATCTTGATGAAGAATTCTATCATATTAAGGTCGCTCATCCCCAAGGGGCCTCGCACAACTCGATTGCCAATTATTTCTTTCTCATTCCACAATACCCAGTCGAGGATGGCCTGTTCTCTAGTTGGTTCCTCAACATATTGGTCCAGAAAAACATCCCGTATACACTCCAGGAATTCCTCCTCTACGGTATTGTTACTAATTTGATTTGCCCAATCTATATGCATATTAAAGTCACCCATAATTACAGATGTTCCTTTATTACATGCATCTCTAATTTCCTGTTTAATGCCATTCCCAACATCACCACTGCCGTTTGGGGGTCTATATACAACCCCCACTAACGTTTTTTGCCCCTTAGTGTTTCTCAGCTCTACCAATACAGATTCCACATCGTTGGAGCTAATAGCTTTCCTCGCTATTGCGTTAATTTCCTCCTTAACCAGCAATGCAACTCCACTGCCTTTTCCTTTTTGTCTGTCCTTCCTAAGCAGGATATTGGCACTAGGCGAATTGCTCCTTCAGAGACCCATCACAGATATGGTAGGCCGAATGGCCTCCTTCCGTGCTGTAACCATTCTGGCTGTAAGTTATTATGCTTCAGGACATCATGTAATCACTGTACAACTTTGACTGGAAATAGGGCAGAATTCAACTACCAGAATTGGAAACCAGCATTAACTGTTTACTCAAAGAGTCAAAATAGACATTTGCCGGTTTAATCAATGTGGCTCATTTTGGATAAACATCAATCAGTTCTAATACTAGAGAGCTTCAATGAAATTTGAATTCCGTTCTATATTTCTAATAATGATTTTCTGTCATATCTCTAATAGAATAACTTGAAAACCAAAAGGCCTACTGCAGAATAACCAGTTTTTCTTTCTCGCATTAGAATCCCTGGAGGAAGGTATAAGACACTATCTATCCTTGCTGGACTCTATCAGTAATTCCCAATATCTCTGCAGATTTCAGTCTGTTTCCAGTGATGAAATTCAAGGGTGATTTGGATAATAAACTAAGTGAAATTTACATATGTGTACACCTTTTATAAGATCTCTCAGCATTTCACATTTAAAAATTGTGTACAGCATTTTAAAGCATTCTATAGCTATTCACTGTCACTAGCTGCCTAACCTAATGGTACATGATACAGTAGAAAGTCCCGTAACCTTGTTCTTGGCATTTTTCTTCTATATATTAAAATGCCTAATCAAACTTTTTGGAAGTGTTTTTACAATGTGTTATGCAAATCTAATCATTTTGATTAATTTTCTACTCACTTCTAATTAAATGAATTGACTACTTAATTGAGTCTATCAATTTAAATTTGGATGTAAAATTTCATTAGCTTCTGTGGAATGCTGGAAGCGAGATGAGGTAAGGGATACAGAACCATATCAGCAGGGTTGGGACTGCTGTAGTTCATATCTTGTTCAACAAGAGTGTCCATGTCACTTTCATGCCACCTGAACCGACAATTTTATTCACTTTTAAGTAGTTTTTCCCTAATTATCCCCACTGTAGGTAACTTTGGAGTATCAAGATGTTTGGAGGGGTTGGACTGAGTGAATATCCATGGCATTTTGGCCTAGAAATGCAACAACATTACAGGTGCATATTGTGTTCACTGTGGCAGGTGGAATATACGTGTCCATTTGGCACCAGATGTGCCTCACCTATCATGTTGATGAAGTCTCCCGCCTAGCTCCAGGACCCATGGTGGAAATGGGCATTAGGGGCTGGATTTTTAGCCCCTGACAGGGCCGAAAACAGCATCGGGCAGGGGCAGAATTCCGCACTTCCAGCCTGCATGCTAGTTCTGTGGCTCCACCCTACCCACTGGCAATTTTCCCAGAGCCAGTATGGGGAAGGGTTGGGGGGGTGGGGGATGGGGGGGGGGGGGGGGGATGGGGGGGAGTTGGGGGGATGGTTTTTGGGGGAGGCTGGGTCACCCAGCCGCAAGCAACAGGAAGCTATTGACCCAATTAAAGGCCCATTAATGGAGGCAAACTGGGATTTCCCTGCCTGGAGGAGGCCTTCCAGCAGCAGACCATGGGGCTTAAAGGCCCTCTCTGCCTATCTGGGTACATCAGCAGCCTCAGGCCGCTCTGTAGATAGGCTCCACCTACCTAGCATGGCGGTCTGGCAGCAAAGGCCACTTTAAGTTTGAAAAAGTTGGGGAGATGATGCCTCCATTTTGAAGACCCTCTCCCTCACTTCCCATCTATGGCGCCCTGCTGCTGCTTCGAAGCTGGAAGGCCAATGATTGGCCCTCCAGCTTCAAGATCCCTCCTGCCATCCTTAACTGACCAGCAAGTCCACACTCATTGCTGCCCTGGGGAAAATCACATTGAGTGACTGTTACCCCACAGTACAGGCCTCTGACCCACATTTAAACCTGAAGCTAGGGATCAGAAACCTCCAGGGAAAACCCTGCCCTCAGCATTTTGTATATACAAATAGGGGGCCAAAGGCCTGTGACAGCCTCCTCTACAGTGATTGACATCAATATGCTCTGTACATACTGCAGCTAATATTCTTGTGTGTTTGGCAACCAAACCAAGAGTCCATAAACGCTATACTGGAAGCTTCCTCCAGAGATCTAAGTTTGCTTTTTAATTAACTAAACACATTGAGGAGTCAGGAGGAAGAGTTGTCTCTTTCCATTAAATTTTTAGGCTGCTTTTTCCTGCAGCTCACATTCCCCCCTCCTGATTAAAATCCCTCCCCCGCACCCTTTGCCCACCACTGACCCTCAACACCGAACCTGCACCCCCCCACCCCCACCCCTCCCGGGTCTGGTGAGCTGTGACTGCTTCGTTAAGTGCGTGCAGGCCCAAGTGGAGCGGAATCCAATTTCTAAGTATTTTCAAGTCAATTTTAGGCTGGGCGGTGCTGCGTGACTTTCACTTCTGGAACAGAGCTAATAAATCCAATTCAGAGACAGATGGACTGCCAGTCTATTCTTTCAGTTGTCTGCTCAGGCTTCTTTCTGAGTCAAGTTTGGGGCGGTCTTAATCTAGTTCCCAGTGGGTGTGAGGCTACAGCACAAAATGCCCTCGCAATACAATACAATTGGAACTAATTGGGCAATCTTACTCACAGGGGTCATAAGGTCACACAGTGGGAATGGTAAAGTTGCAGTGGTGTAGCTGGCATGGTTGGGGGGATGGATGGTGTGAGTGTGGGGGTTTTTTTCGACTGTTCAGATTTACATAGTTTTGATCCAGCAGCATCGCAATCTTGTCATGTCATGTTTCCTCCCTCAGGCTGATGTATAAACATTGAACATCCAAGCACGACAAACCATCAGACACCCAACTTACAGTGAATGGTGGGGAACCAACAGACCACAGCTATACTGTTGACGCTGTGATGCCACTCGTCAGGAAATTGATTACAGGCCTCCCAAATGTTGCCTAAGTGAAAAGTGAAAGTCACCGCAGTCCCAGAGAACCATCGGTTGCTCTCTCATTAGAGAGAGAGAGAGACGACTGGTAGTGGGTTTAACTTGAGGGTCACCACACCTTATTAGTCACAGACTGACAATAGGACAGTCTGCTAACTTTTAAAAGTTTAACCAAAATAGGCTGTAAAGTTCCCTGCAGATCCTTTGCACTTGCCTGAAATTTAGCTGTGCAGTGAACTCAACTGTGGTTGGTGCAAAGTTAAAACAGCATGAGACTAACTCCTGAAGGCAGTGTTACATCACTTGACTTATGCCACACATTGAAAGTCCCCTAAAACTAATTGAGGATTAGCTCAGGCATGCATTACTCATGAAAATATGTTTGCAGCAGCCACAAAAAGAAACGGTTACATCGTTAATAGCAGCAAGGTTTTGTTTAATGATTTTGATCTCTTTAACTTGTATCGCTGTTAATATAAGATTGAACAAGTTGTTCGGACAGTCCAGTACTATGCCTGGCCTGCACCAAACATGTCAATCTTGATGCTGTCACTGAGTACAAAGTAATAAAAAAAAACATTCCACTGTTCTATTATCCCTCACTCCATCAGTCATATATCCTAACCAACACTAACACATGCACACACACACAAACACAAACACACATTTTCCACACATAAGCAGGTTAAAGAGAACGAAAATTGTTCTTACTAATTACTTTTCCACAAAGCTCGTATAAGTACGGTGCACAATTAGCTATTGGAGCCCACAAAACTAGGGAAGGCATGTACAGGAAAATGTTTAAACTGTACCATATCTAGCATTTGAATTCTTTTGAAGGCTGATATATGATCCTCCCTGATGGCCCTGTAACTACCAGATATAATTTGATGCACCATGTCTAAAAGCCACAAAACATGATTGCTTTGAAAGTGTGCATTCATTTATTTAGCTGTAAACTTGTGAGACCAGCTGCAGAATTTCCAACAGCATGGCTGTCTGGAGTGGGAGGAAATGAGAGAATTAACTCTTTCAGCGCCGATCACTGCCGTTGTATTCCTCCTTCGGACTTTATGATTTGTTGTCTGTTTGAGGATAGCACCTTTAGTGCACAACTGAAAATATCCTGGGTAATTCACAGATAGAAAACAGATGCCTAGCCTTGGAAAGAAGATTAGGAAGGATAACCAAAAGATTAGTTAAAGAGATGGGAATGGAAGAGGCTATTAAGGTAAAACAGTGAGATGAGAAGGATTAGGAGGTTAGGTGGGATTTCCAATAGTAGGACCAGGTTACCTGAAGGAATTGCCTTCAGGAGTAGGGTAAAGGGAGTAGGAGGCTGAAGAAAAGGGGCCAAAGTCAGGGAATGGAAATTTTGAGGGGTGGATATAGAGTGCAGAAGATGGGGTAGGAAGAAGATCACTGGGATAGATTCATTATCATTTGGTGGTTGCAGAAGAAAACTAATCATTCATCCAATCTTTAAAAAGCTTCAAATTGCCCCATGTTATCTTACAAATAGATAGGCCACAGACTGCAAGCCTCCCCCTGCTTAACATTCCTCACGCCATGATATTCAGTTCATTCATTTAACACAGGGGTCCTAGGGAGAGTAATGCATTTTGAAAGTGAAAAATGCAGCACAGGATAAGATTAAGGATACCTCTGACATGCCTTATTTATCTATGATACACATCTTTGTGCTGCTTATTGATTACCTTGTTCCCTATTGTTGAATTAATTACTATGGATGATACACTATTCAAAGTGCTGGAATTAGAACTCTGCTGAAATTTATTGCTGATGAGGGCCACAAAAGACATCAAGGATATCTCAGCAATGACGGTGAGTTATGGGGTCCTTTCACAAGTGCGAATGACACAGGCACTTGTTAGTTATGATGCTCCTCCTGCACAAGTGAAAGAGCGTCTGGACCTCCCTGTCACCGGTGAGATAATCTGTTTATTCTGGGAGGGAGGGAGGGGGGAAGGGGGTTGATGAGATGATCTCAAGGGAAGACAGTTAAATGGTAATTCACACATGTAGAATAAATATCATTCTTGTTTCATACATAAAGCAGAATTGTCACTTACCCTGAAAATAAATTATGTTTTCTAATTTGTTAGGTTAATCTATTTCTTTTTATATTTTTTGAGAAAAGAAATGGGATTTCTAACTGATTAATATCCAGCCGCAAACTATATCGTTGACTGAGTTCTGTGGCCTATCAGCCAAGTAGTAAACTAATTAAAAAGCTTTGCATTTTATAATAATTGACTTTCCACTATTTATGACATTTTGAATACAGAGCTTTTTTTTCTCTCTTTTCCTCCCTAACTAAATGACAGCACCCACAACTGATATATTACAATAACTTGCCTTGACATTTGCTGCTGGGCTATTTGCACACATTAATCAGCAGTGCTTTGTTTTCACATTTCTTAAATCTTTTCTGTCACTTTAAAAAAAAAATTTCCAGCCAAACACGGGCTATCAGATAAATGATTGAAGGTGTTGATAAGAGGATTGTGATCGAGATTTTTTTTTGCTTCTTGCATTCCTTCCTTGGTTTTGTGGAGGGGACAGAGTGTCCACTGAGACCTTATCCAGGAGCAGATTTCAAAAAAAAAGAAAAGGGCAAAGATATTCTCTAGGCCTGAGGACAGGCCAAAAAGGTCAGGACATCTCACAGACCCTTTTTAGCCTCTTTGTCCAGCACTAGACTGAGTTGCCCTTTATGCTTGGAGGGCACAGTGGGGTCTTTTTCAAGCAATAAACAGCCAGAAGAACTCCACAGCATGATTGTGGGTAAGGTTTGATTCCATCATTGCTCTTTAGAAAGCCTGTGTTTGCTTTGCATGCAATATCCAATTATATTGTGTTTTACATACAAGACATTTAGATTGAATGTTTAAAAAGAGATATTAGTAGCAAGTTTGCAAGACACGTGTTGTAAAATCCTCTATACTCTTTCATTTGTACCTGCCAAACTGCACAGATCATGAATAACAATTAAAAATACAATTCTTAACTTTAATCAGAAATCCTACATAAGCCAATGTTTCAGTCAGTCCGATTGATGTTATTTGATATTTTCAATTTCTAGATGTTATTCTCCACAGATAATTTGAACAGTCTGCTACTAAACAATTTATGCTGAAAGGTTTACAACAGCAGTTTTGAGCTGTTCCTTTGGTTGTTTTGGTGTCTATTTAACCACAGACCATAAATACTGTGTATTTGAAAATGATGCATATTACAACATATAATAACATCTTTAAACTAAGAAGCTTGTTAAAGTTCTTTAAAACTTTCCTTCACCATAATATTGTCTTGGTCCAAATGTCCAAACATTTTTATAAATTTAGTTTCTCACATATGGGAGGCATGCCTGTGGTCAAACTGTGCAAGGATATTGTCCATTCCCACTTTGTGTGGAGGAACCACCCAACATCACTCTGAGTGAATGCCCAATGTAACCTGAAGCCAAATAGTCTTAGGTTCAACTTGTGGCCTGAACTGAATTACAGCACAGAACAGAATGTCAGACTAACGTTAGCAACCAATATTGTTTTATGGTTTGTGGACATAGAGGATTTTTGTTAAGGCAACAGTTGGATATGATAAATGACATAAGAACACAAGAAATAGGAACAGGAGTAGGCCATTCAGGCCTTCGAGCCCGATCTGCCATTCAATGAGATCATGATTGATCATCTACTTCAACACCAATTTCCTGCACTATCCCCTTGATGTTTTCAGTATGCAAAAAATCTATCGATCTCAGTCTTGAACAA
Organism: Carcharodon carcharias; assembly: GCF_017639515.1. NCBI lineage: Eukaryota > Metazoa > Chordata > Chondrichthyes > Lamniformes > Lamnidae > Carcharodon > Carcharodon carcharias. The sequence goes on along the minus strand of NC_054492.1, from coordinate 17,105,575 downwards.
TGACTAAGCTTCCACTGTCCTCTGGGACAGAGAATTCCAAAGAATCACCACCGTCTGAGTGAAGAAATTCCTCCTCATCTCAGTGCTAAATGGCCTCCCCCTTATCCTGAGGGCAGAATGACATCAGTGCCCTGGACTGAAAACGGGGTTGGGGGAGGGGTGTGTGGAATTCAGAGAAGGCTTGTGGACTTGATTGCAACCCAGTAACTCCTTGTGTAAAAGGCATTGGTGAGGAAATCATGCAGGATATGGCTATGATGTTCTCTAGAAGCCTACAAGCACTCAGTGCCAAGTTGCACAGTGAAAGAAGGGGCCCTGAGACAAGATACTGAAGATTGGCTGATGTTCATAGCATCGAATTCTTAAATCAGTAATTGTTATGAAGAGAGTTGGGAGAGGATGAGGAATCACAGTTATCTGCTGAGGCTTGGGGGATCGTTCTCCTTAGAGCAGAGAAGGGTAAGGGGAGATTTAATAGACCTGTTCAAAATTCTGAGCATTAGAGTAAAAAAGTAATACGCTGTTCCCACTGGGAAGGTCAGGAACCCAGAGGACACAGATTTAAGATAATTGGCAAAATACCGGAAAGGAGATGAGAATAAATTGTTTATGAACCGAGTTATTCTGACTGGAATACAATGCCTGAAAGGGTGGTGGGAGCAGATTCAGTAGTAAAGTGCTAAAGGGAATTGGATATATAATTGAAAAGGAAACATTTGAAGTGCTTTGGGGAAAGAGAAGAGAGATTACAAATTGGACAACTCTTTTAAGGGGCCAGCACAGCCATGATGGGTCAAATGACCTACTTCAATACAATTCTCAGATAAGTACAGAAGATAAGCTTTTACAAAATGTGATTTAATCAAGTCTGTCCAGTAAAATATGTTTCTGACTATGTCTGCACTTGGGCTCCAAGACCATTGCTGGTGATTGGTCCATGTACTTAAGTGGAAATGTGGCCAGATAACTGGGGCATGCTGATTGAGAAAGCCTAAACTTGTTTTTATACAGTGTTGAAAATTACCATTCATTCTGTAACTTTCAAAAATTAGCCTGCACCCAGTCCACCAAAGTAGCATTGCCTGTTAAAAAGTTAATTTGACATTTGTTTTGTGCTGGGCTGAAGTCTGCATTTGACATTCACAGTTTTGTGAGTAATGTGTTTTATCAGCGTCCAAGGAATGTTTGGCATCAGAATGTGCTGACATTTGTCTTTCCTAATTTGACCATAATTGCGATGAAGACCCATAATTGAGGAAAGAGGGTGTAGAAAGCACAATTACACACTGAGAAGTGTCATATGCTCAAGTGTGGGCTTTGTTTTGACAAATCCACACTTACAGAGAAGAAAAACACCAATCTGCTGTTGATTGAAACTGGCCAACATTTGTGTGCGTTTGTCTATCTGGTGGTTAAATGTAGGAGGGCCACACTCTTCAATGTAGTATGTGTGTGTCATTACCTCGACCTAAGTCTAAGCTTTTTTTGAGGAGCTGGGAATTATTGGCTTTTACCGAACATCTACAAGAAATAAGGTGAGTGAAAGCACATGAGAAATATTATTTATCATATAACAAGCCACACCAATTTGCATTTATATAGCACCTGGAATGTAATGAAATATCCCAAGGTGCTTCACAAAAACAATGTTAAACAAAATTTGACATTGAGTTACAGATGGAGATATTAGGATGGATGACCAAAAGCTTGGTCAAACAGGTAGGTTTTAAGGGTTATCTTAAAGGCAGAGAGTTATAGGGGGAGAATTCCAGAATTCTCGGGCCCCAGCAGCTGAAATCTGCTTGCAGGTCCTCGTGGTATAAATTGCTGAGTGCCTCCCTCTGGAACATTCATGTCAGGAGAATGCGCACTCCCAGCACAACATTTTCCATCTATTAATGCTACAGATGGAGGATCTCAGATTGGGGGCATGGTATAGCTTGATGTGCAGTGCCAGTACATGCCAAGAGAGGGCGCAGTGAAACCTTTGCCCTCCAGTATGACCAGGGCCGCTCTTTCGTTGTGTGTGAATCAGTCAAATTCAGTTTATAGTACGTGAGACTTTGAAGCAGTGTTTTAGCCATTCTATCCATTTTCCTGCGCAAACTGCAAATCAAAGTTCTTGGCCGAAGAACGAAATCTGTCCAGAAATTGGCAACGCCAGTGAATCCATCCCAGCTGCCCAAGAAATCTATGCAGCAAGCCAGAGTGGTCTGTTTTTTTTTTATTACCCAAGGATGCTGGTGCTGTGACGCTTGTCTTGCATAAGCTGTGGTATGGATTCTGCAGCTGAAGAACAATATGAATACACACAGTTCTTTCAGAATGAAAGTTTCATACTAAATGAGACCAATTTTAACCTAACTCAACCAATCAGAAAGCCACAGGATTCGGTATAATATCCAATGTTGCATTACACATCCATTGACTCTAATGGAGTGTAACATTGGGCAGGATGTAAAGCTAGGGTTGCATCTGATCTTGTTAACATCCCATTGGGACATTAGGTTAAAATTGATTCTACTTCTGTTGTAATATAGCAGACACCTACTGGGAAGGCCCCTACTAAAGAGGAAAGCCCCCTCTTTAGGTGGATCTGAAGACCTCGGAGCTCAGCAGCTTCACCTTGATGTTATTATCACGTGAGCACTATAAGCTGGAACTGCTGAGAGATACCAGAGCTAAATAACTGGGAGTTTACAAGGATGCACTGAAGCTGCAAAGCTCAGAATTTGATCTGCCTTACCTATCAATGACACTCTGTGCAGTTCTACAAATATTAAATGGTCAGAAAATCAAGGTGGGTGTGGGCCTCAACGCCTACCCTGCAAGTTCAGCGAGCACAGATGCTCACCAGTAATGCAAAGTCATAAAATTACCTCTTGGAATAGTTGTTTTACAGGAATTGACTGTGGATTACTCACCCCAACGGCACTGGAAACTAATTGTTCCATTTTTGGTGCTCTGGAAAGCAGGGTTAGATTACGTTGTTTGTTTCTCTGGATTGGTTCAAGAGAGGCTGAACTAGGATCCTCTCAAAGTCAAACGAGTTAAATATCTACAGTGGACAACCCGCCCTGATTGACCTTCTGCACTGGTAGCTGGCCAGCCCTCTCCTGCATCACAGCAGCGCTTAAAGAGCTGTTAATGTTTAAAGGGAAGTCAGTTGTTGTCTGGCCAGACACCAAGTTTATATGAGAAGCTTTTCAATTTAATTGAGCTTCACAGAGGAAGCAAAAGGAGTGAAACTGTGTTTTTTCTTTGCCTGCTGCAGCTTGAAAAGGGCAGCAGCAGCAAATCCAGAAAAGTGGGAACAACAACAGAAAATGCTGGAAAGATTCAGCAGGTCCAACAGGACCTGTGGAGAGAAAGACAGAGTTAAGGTTTCAAGTCCATACGACTCCTCTTCAGAGTTCGGGACTTGACGGTCTTGAAATGTTAAGAGAGACCGAGGGGCAGTCAGCATCAGGTAGAAGAGATGTCCAGTCTGTGTTCCACATCCCCCCCACCGCCCCCCCCCGCCACACAGCACCCACCTGCCTACGGGAATCAAAATTTGACATCGCAGGAAAGTAGATAAGTGGCTGGTTGGTAGACATTTTGCTCGTTTATCTTTAAAGTTCATCCTTTGACTCGCCTTTAGGGAGCAGAGGAAACCGGATCCGCGGGAGACACCTCGACTCGGGAGCAGATAAAAGAGAGGGTGAGGCCCGGGGCCTTCCCTTTCCTTCAGGGAGAAGAGAGAATGGAACCTGACCGACTCGGGGGTTGGGTAAGTTTCAAAAACAAAATCAGAGCGACATCACAGGAAAACGATGGGCAGGATTTTTCGCTGAGCGGGCAGACACACACCCAATTCACTCGAGGGTTAAATGACACGCAATGACGTCGGGCAAGGGTCCCGATGTCGTTGCGCACTCACAAGATATTTCAGTCAGTGGGTGCACCCGGGGGTCGGTAGCGCGCCCGCCGACAATTAAAAAGCCTATCGAGGCCATTAAAAAAGTAATTTAAATACATTTTTGCTGCCCGTCCAATCTTACAGTTGGCGGGGCTGGCGAAAAGGCCCAGCGGGCTTTGCATTTTTCAGGAAACCTCATCCACGGTGGGGGGGGTTGGGGGGGGGTGTGGTGAGGTTTCCAACAGCAAATAAAAATAAAATAAAAATGTTAACGTTTCATGAGTAAAGTTTCCCCGCTCATGTGGCAGAATCACAATAGGGGAAAATGTTTGATAACATTTTAAAAGCCTTTATTTTTCATTTTTCTTACCTTCATCTCGCTCAGGCAGCTCTATGCCTCAGGGGGTTTTCCTGCACATACCCACGTGCCCGGGTAAACCTGCATCGTTGGCCCGTCAGCGTGGAATCGCGGTCCGGCCCCCATCGTGGGTGGCGGTCAGCTTCCCGAACGCTCCCGCTGAGCCCGTCCAATGAAGGAACAACCCTGGCCCGTAAGCTCCTTGGCTGGTGAGAAATTGCTGTTAGAGAATGCCTCTAAATAGCTGAAAATGAGAAAAACGTACTATTTTTCAAGAAGTAGCCACTTAAATTTAATTAAGAAACACAAACAAGAGGGAAGTAAATTTAAATAATGGAAGGGGTCATCAACAGTGCTATCAAGTGGCACTTGCTTAGCAATCACCTGCTCACTGACGCCGAGTTTGGGTTCCGCCAGAGTCACTCAGCTCCTCACCTCATTTACAGCCTTGCTTTAAACATGGACAAAAGAGCTGAACTCCAGAGGTGAGGTGAGAGTGACTGCCCTTGACATCAAGGCAGCATTTGACCGAGTGTGGCATCAAGGAGCCCTGGCTAACCTGGAGTCAATGGGATAAAAGCAAAATACTGCAGATGCTGGAAATCTGAAATAAAAACAGAAAATGCTGTAAAAACCCAGTGGAGAGAAAAACAGAGTTAATGTTTCAAGTCCATTTGACTCTTCTTCAGAGCTCCGAAGGAGAGTCATATAGACTCGAAATGTTAACTCTGTTTCGCTCTCCACAGATGCTGACAGACCCGCTGGGTTTTCACAGCATTTTCTGTTTTTATTATTGGAGTCAATGGGAATCAGGGGCAAGACTCTCAACTAGCACAAAGGAAGATGGTTGTGGTTGTTGGAGGTCAATCATCTCAGTTCCAGGACATCACTGCAGGAGTTCCTCAGGGTAGTGTCCTAGGCCCAACCATCTTCATCTACTTCATCGATGACCTTCCCTCCATCATGAGGTCAGAAGTGGGGATGTTCGCTGATGATTGCACAATGTTCAGCACCATTCGCAGATACTGAAGCAGTCCATGTCCAAATGCATCAAAATCTGGACAATATCCAGGCTTGGGCTGACAAGTGGCAAGTAACATTCATGCCACACAAGTGCCAGGCATTGACCATCTCCAACAAGAGAGAATCTAACCATCACCCCTTGACATTCAATTACCATTGCTGAATCCCCCACTATCAATATCCTGAGGGTTACCATTGACCAGAAACTGAACTAGACTAGCCATATAAATACTGTGGCTACAAGAGCAGGTCAGAGGCTAGGAATCCTGCAGCGAGTAACTCACCTCCTGACTCCCCAAAGCTTGTTCACCATCTACAAGGCACAAGTCAGGAGTGTGATGAATACTCTCCACTTGTCTGGATGAGTGCAGCTCCAACAAGACTCAAGAACCTTGACACCATCCAGGACAAAGCAGCCTGCTTGATTGGCACCGCATCTGCAAACATTCACTCCCTCCACCACCGACACACAGTGGCAGCAGTGTGTACCATCTACAAGATGCACTGCAGGAATTCACTAAGGCTCCTTAGGGCAACTTCCAAACCCATGACCGCTATCCTCTAGGACAAGGGCAGCAGATAGATGGGAACATCACTACCTTGAAGTTCCCTTCCAAGCCACTTATCATCCTGACCTGGAAATATATCGCTGCTCCTTCACTGTCGCTGGGTCGAAATCCTGGAACCCCCTCCCTAACAGCACTGTGGGTGTATCTACACCATAGGGGCTGCAGCGGTTCAAGAAGACAGCTCACCACCACCTTCTCAAGGGCAATTAGGTATGGGCAATAAATGCTGACCTAGCCAGTGATGCCCACATCCCATGAATGAATAAAAAAGAAATGGCAGCTCAACATTCCTGGATGTAGAGTTTTCAGACAAGATAGAGGAGGGAATAAAAAAAGGTATGGGCATAGCATTATTGGTTAAAGAGTCAATTACAGCTGCAAGGAGGGATGATATACTAAATCAACCATCAAATGTGGCCTAAGGTAAAAGCAAAATACTTTGGATGCTGGAAATCTGAAATAAAAACAGAAAATAATGGAAAAACTCAGCAAGTCTGACAGCATCTGTGGAGCGAGAAACGGAATTAACGTTTTGAGTCCTTATGACTCTTCTTCAGAGCTAAAGTGAAGTAGAAAGTGATGGAATTTGTACAGTGTAAGCACCTTCTTCAACCCTTACCACTACCATTAACACTCCCTTTGTCTTGTGTCCATGACATTTTTGTCAATTTTCCCTTAGCCCCCATCTATCACTGACCTTCTATTCTGCTTTACCTTCTTCACCCCCCTTACACAGTACAAATTCCACCACTTTCTACTTTTCTTTAGCTCTAAAGAAGAGTCATAATGGACTTGAAATATTAACTCTGTTTCTCGCTCCACAGATGCTGTCAGACCTGCTGGGTTTTTCCAGCATTTTCAGTTTTAATATCAAATGAGGCCGTATTGGTTGAGCTCGGGAATAAAAAAGGGGTAGCCACACTGCTCGGCGTGTATTATAGACTCCTAAGTAGTAAGAGGGAGATAGAAGAGCAAATAGTGGGCAAATCGTTGAGTGCAAAAACAATGGGGCAATAATAGTTGGTGACTTCAGCTACCCTAACATCAAGTGGAAGATGAACAGGGTGAAAGGCACCGAGGGCATAAAATTCTTAAACTGCATTCAAGAGAACATTTTTAGCCAGCACATAACAAGCCTAACCAGAGGAGCTGCAATTCTAGATTTAGGGCAGGATATTGAGGTCGGCGAGCAGGGGTTGAGGGGAACACGTAAAATGACAGGGGATGACGTCTGGCGGAACTCCCGATGTCACCCTGTGTCATTTCAAATTTCAGGTTGGTGGGGGTGCAGCCGAATCAGCTGTGTGCCCGCCAACCTGTCAATGGCCAATTGAGGCCTTTTAAAAACTAATTGAAGTAGTTAAAGAAAAAGAAAAAGAAAAGCTCAGCAGGTCTGGCAGCATCTGCGGAGAGGAACACAGTTGACGTTTCGAGTCTATATGACTCTTCATCAGAACTAAGTAAAAATAGAAGAGAGGTGAAATACAAGCTGGTTTAAGGGAGGGGGGATAAGTAGAGCTGGATAGGGGGCCAGTGATAGGTGGAGATAACCAAAAGATGTCACAGACAAAAGGACAAAGATGTGTTGAAGGTGGTGATATTATCTAAGGAATGTGCTAATTAAGGATAGAAAGCAGGACGAGCAAGGTACAGATAGCCTTAGTTGGGGTGGGGGGGAAGGAATCAAAATGGGCTAAAAGGTAGAGATAAAACAATGGATGGAAATACATTTAAAAATAATGGAAATAGGTGGGAAAAGAAAAATCTATATAAATTATTGGAAGAAAAAGGGGGGGATCGGAAAGGGGGTGGGGATGGAGGGGAGAGTTCATGATCTAAGATTGTCGAGCTCAATATTCAGTCTGGAAGGCTGTAAAGTGCCTAGTCGGAAGATGAGGTGCTGTTCCTCCAGTTTGCATTGAGCTTCACTGGAACAATGCAGCAGGCCAAGGACAGAGGAGAATTGTGCATTATTACATACAGTAAGCATCATGAGAGAGGAAGTACTGGAGGGACTGACACCCTTGAAGGTGGATAAATCACCAGGGCTGAATGGATTGTATCCCAACATGGTTTTGTTATGGGAAGGTCATGTATTGCTAATTTAACTGAATTTTTTGAGGAAATAATAAGGAGGATTGATGAGGGTAGTGCAGTGGATGTTGTCCACATGGATTTTAGTAAGGCATTTGACAAGCTCCAACATGGCAGACTGGTCAGAAAAGTAAAAGACCATGAGATACAAGGGAACGTGGCAGGTTGGATCCAAAATTGGTTCAGCGACAAGCTACAAAGGGTAATGGTCGATGGATGTTTTTGTGAATGGAAAGCAGTTTCCAGAGGTGTAAGGAACATAGGAACAGGAGAAGGCACTTCAGCCTGTCGAGCCTGCTCCACCATCCAATACAAGCACAGCTGATCGAACACTTCAATGCCTTTTACCCACAATATCTCCAAAACTCTTTACGTTATTGTTAATCAGAAGTCTATAAATTTCTACCTTAAACACGCTCAATGACTGAACTTCCACTGCCCTCTGGGGTAGAGAATTCCAAAGATTCACAACCCTCTGAGTAGAGAAATTTCTCCTCATCTCGGTCCTAAATGGCTTCCCCCTTATTTTGAAATTGTGTCCCCTGGTTCTAGACTCCCCAGCCAGGGGAAACATCTTAGCTGCATCTACCCTGCCTATTCCTTTAAGTATTTTGTAGGTTTCTATGAGATCACCTCTCATTATTCGAAACTCTAGAGAATGCAGGCCCAGTTCCCCCAATCTCTCCTCATAAGACAGTCCCGCCATCACCGGAACAAGTCTGGTGAATCTTCGTTGCACTGTCTCTATAGCAATAATATCCTTTCTAAGGTAAGGAGACCAAAACTGCACACAGTGCTCCAGGTATGGTCTAATCGAGCTTCAATACAACTGAAGCAAGATTTCATTACTCCTGCACTCAAATCCTCTTGTGATAAAGGCTAACATTCCATTAGCCTTCCTAATAGCTTGCTGCACCTGCACGTTAGCCTTCAGTGAATTATGGACAAGGACACCCAGGTCCCTTTGTACATCTACATTTTCTAATCTCTTACCATTTAGGAAATACTCTGCACATCTGTTCCTTCTAACAAAGTGGATAACCTCACATTTTTCCACATTATATTCCATCTGCCATGTTTTTGCCCACTCACTGAGTCTGTCCAGATCCTCCTGAAACTGCTTTTCACCTTCCTTAAAACACACATTCCTGCCTAGTTTTGTTTCATCAGCACACTTGGAAATATTACATTTGGTCCTCACATCCAAATCATTGATATATATTGTGAACAGCTGGTGCCCAAGTATTAATCATTGCTATATCCCACTAGTCACAGCCTGCCAATGCGAGAATGACCTGTTTTCTGCCTGTTAGCCAATCCTTAATCCATGCCAGTATATTACCTCCTATCCCATGTGTTTTTATTTTGCTAATCAACCTCCTGTGGGAGACTTTATCAAAAGCATCCTGACAATCCAAGCATACTACTTCCATAGACTCTCCTTTATCAATTTTGTTAGTAACATCCTCAAAAAACTCCAACAAGTTTGTCAAACATGATTTCCCAATAGCAAATCCATGCTGACCATGCCCAACCAGATCACGATTATCCAAGTATCCATTTATCATTTCCTTAATGATAGATTCTAGCATTTTCCCTACTACTGACGTAAGGCTAACAGGTCTGTAGTTCCCTGTTTTCTCTCTCCCTCCCTCCTTAAATAGTGGGGTGACATTTGCTACCTTCCAATCTTCAGGAACCATTCCAGAATCTATAGAATTTTGGAAGTTGATCACCAATGCATCCACTATCTCCAGAGCAACCTCTTTCAACACTCTGGGTTGCAGAATACCAGGTCCCGGGGACTTATCAACTCGCAGTCCCATTAGTTTCTCCAATACAGCCTTCTTACTTATACTAATTTCCTTCAACTCCTCATTCTCCCTAGTCCCTTGGATCTCTAAATCCGGGAGATTTCCTGCATCTTCCTCAGTGAAAGCAGACACAAAGTAATCATTTAGCTTCCCCATTATGAATTCTGCTGATACTGCTTGTAATGGACCTACATGTTTATTGGCCAAACGTTTCCTTTTTACATACCTATAGAAACTTTTACAGTCCGTTTTTATGATTTTTGCTAGATTGCATTGATATTCTATTCTCCCTTTCTTTACCAGTTTCTTGGCCCACCTTTGCTGTTTTCTAAAGACCTCCCAACTCTCAGGTTTACTGCTATTTCTGGCAACTTTATAAGCCTTTTTTTTAAATCTTATACAATCCTTAACTTACTTTGTCAGCCACCGTTGACTGACTTGTTTTGGGTTTTTGCACCTTGAAGAAATGTATAGGTGCTGTAAGCTATGCAATAGTTCTTTGAAGATTATCCACAGGGCTCAATGTCGGTTCCCTTGATGTTTGTTGTGTATATTAATGATTTGGACTTAAATGTGGGAGGCAGGCTTGGGAAATTTGCAAATGACACAAAAATTGGCCGCATGGTTGACACTGAAGAGGATAACTGTCGACTCCAGAGCGATATCAATAACTTTGGTTGAGTGGGTGGAAAAATGGCAAATGGAATTCAATCCAGAGAGGTGTGAGGTGAGGTAATGTGTTTGGAGAGGGAAAACAGAGCTAGGGAATGCACAATAAATGGGAGGATATTGGGAGGGGTAGAGGAAGTGAGAAATCTTGGAGGGCAAGTCCACAAGTCCCTGAAGGTGCCAGACAGGTGGATAAGGTGGTAAAGAAAGCATATGGAATGCTTTCCTTTATTGGGTGAGGTACAGGATACAAAAGCAGCAATGTAATGCTGGAATTGCAGAAAATGCTGGTTAGGCCACAGCTGGAATTTTGTGTACAGTTCTGGTCACCACATTACAGGAAGTACATATGTGCTCTGGAGACTTAAAAATGTCACCAGGGCTTCAAAATTGCTACTGAGGAAAGGTGGATAGGCTCGGGTTGTTTTCCTTAGAATAGAGGAGGCTGAGAGATGACTTAATTGAAATGTACAAGATTATGAGGGGCCTAGACAGGGTGGACAGGGATGCCCTGTTTCCTCTAGCGGAGAGGTCAATTACCAGGGGCACAGATTTAAGGTGATTGGTAGAAGGGGACATGAGGAAAAGCTTCTTCACCCAGAGGGTGGTGGGTGTTTGGAATTCGCTGTCTGGTTTGGTGGTGGGGGCAGAAACCCTCAACTCACTTAAAAAGGACCTGGATCTGCACCTGAAATACTGGAGCCTGCAAGGCTATGGACCAGGTGCTGGAAGGTGGGGTTAAAATGGGTGGCTTGTTTTTTATGTTTTCTTTTTCAGCCAATGCAGACATGGTAAAGCTGAATGGCCTCTTTCTGTGCTGTACCCTGCCTATGGTGCTAATGGTATATCTTTTGGTAGCCTGGGAGGTTTTCTACAGACTTTGTGAGGTCTCACAGGGATTTTCCCCAATTAATTTCAGTGCAGTGGGGAAGCATAACATTTTCTCACCCACACTCATTTAATCCAGGGCTTGTACCATCAGCAGCGCACACCAGAAACTCAGCC